>NW_026606270.1:0-105000 GCF_029834395.1 Sorex fumeus
AGTCCCGGGGCCGCCTGCACAGTGAGGGGGGTAGTGGTCAGCACCTCAGGATTCTCTCTGCCAGTCGAATGAGATGGAGAAGAGCAGGGACGCGGACATCCAGGGCGCGTCCCACAGGGCGTCACTCACGGCCACGCACAGGCCTGAGAGTGCCCGTGGGCCCCAGGAGATCAGAGTCATGTGGCGACACAGGGAACCACACCCAGCCACGGGAGACACGTTGACCACGGCAGCCAGGGCAGCAACACTGTCCACGCCAGCTACACTGACCACACCAGCCACACTCTCCACGCCAGCCACACTGTCCACATCAGCCACACTGACCACGCCAGCCACACTGACCACACCAGCCACACTGTCCACGCCAGTCAAAATTGACCACACCAGCCACACTGTCCACGCCAGTCAAAATTGACCACACCAGCCACACTGTCCATACCAGCCACACTGACCACGCCAGCCACAGTGTCTACGACAGCCACAGTGTCCACGCCAGCCACACTGTCCACGCCAGCCACACTGTCCACACCTGTCACACTGACAATGCCCAGCCACACTGGTCCACACAAGCCACACTGTCCACGCCAGCCACAGTGTCCACGCCAGTCACAGTGTCCACGCCAGCACACTGTCCACGCAAGCCACACTGACCACGCCAGCCACAGTGTCCATGACAGCCCACACTGTCCACGCAAGCCACACTGACCACACCAGCCACACTGTCCACAACAGCCACATTGACCACGCCAGCCAACAGTGTCTACGACAGCCACACTGTCCATGCCAGCCACACTGTCCACACCTGTCACACTGACAATACCAGCCACACTGTCCATACAAGCCACACTGTCCACGCAGTCACAGTGTCCACGCCAGCCACACTGTCCACACCTGTCACACTGACAATGCCAGCCACACTGTCCACACAAGCCACACTGTCCACGCCAGTCAACAGTGTCCACGCCAGCCACCACTGTCCACACCTGTCACACTGACAATGCCAACCACACTGTCCACACAAGCCACACCAACCACACTGTCTCCACACCAGCCAGGGCAATCACACCAGCCACAAACCTGGACAGCAGACCTGGAGCCTGCCGAGTCTGGCCCAGTGGAGCCGGCCCAAAGGGCTGCAGCCCATCCCGACCCCTCTGAGAGAAGCATGGGTGATGACCACTCCCCGCGGTAAGGGAGACGAGCTTGAGGCCAGAGGAACCAGAAACAAGAGCTGCCCGGAAGTCGTGGTTCACAGAAGCCTGGAGACATGGTCAGTCGCTCAACCACAGCCACGGCTGTTGCCCCGGGGCCGAGCATCCCCTTCAGGGTGCGGGCAGCGGCCCAGGCGCACAGGGGAGGCCCCACTTGGCCGCAGGGAACGCACTGGGCCTGGCAGAAGAGCAGCTGCTGAAAAGCGTGGGCAAGAAAAACACTGACGTGGTGTCCTTGGCCACGCTTTGGGTCACTGGGTCACCCCAGCCTTGTACGCCTCGTGGCAGGCCTGGCCCAGTGTCCGCGTGCCCCACGATCCTGCTCTTGACCATATTCCGCGGCCGGCGGGCACCGTTACTCCAGTTCCTGCCCCCTCCAGCCAAGCAGTGGGATGTGGACGCAGAAAAAAGTGAAAGTTGGGGCTGGAGCAATAGCACAGTAGGCAGGGCATTTGCCTTGCATATGGTCGACCCGGGTTCGATTCCCAGCATCCCATATGGTCCCCCGAGCACTGCCAGGAGTGATTCCTGAGTGCAAAGCCAGGAGGAACCCCTGAGCATCGCTGGGTGTGACTCAAAAAGCAAAAAAAAAAAAAAAAAGTGAAAGTTAAGCCAGATTTGCCACGTTGAGGGCGGGGGGAGATGGTTCATAGCACTGGGGCAAAATTTGGCATGTGGGAGGCCCAGGTTTGGTCCCTGACACCGCATCCTCCCGCCCCATCAGAAGGGTCTTCCACTAAGCCGTTCCGGTGTGGCCCTTCCCACCTTCCCGAGTTGCCAGGTGGTCACCCAAGGAACAGACAAATGTCGTCCACCTGCCGCTTAGTGGCTACTAGCCGGGGGCCAACAGGAGCGAGCCTGGGGAGCGCTGTGTGTCCCAGAGGACAGACAACATGGGACAGCACTGGGTCCCTGCAGCGTGCTCCGGGTCCCCGCCCCACGGTGCCCGCACGCGGCTCCCACCGTCCGTGTGGGGCGCCGTTCTGAGCCGAGGGGCGAGGGAGGCGCTTCCTTGCCGTCGGGGTGGTTGGCTTCATTGGGCTTCACGCTCCCTTCTGCCGGGAGGCGGACGCAGGCTCTCGCTCCTCCGTGCAGACCATCCTGGCCCGACTCTTTCCCTGATTCTGCAAAAGGGGGCGAAGACGCGGGGCGCCCCACCGCCCGGGCTGGCCGGCCTCTGGGGCCCTCATTGCTCGCTGCCTCCTGGCGTTCACCCTCGCCCCGGCAGGACGAGATCACTCGAGATCAAAGCGTTCCCAGCATTTCATTTCAGAGCAGGCAAAACCCTTCCACAGCCAAACCTCTACTTGCCCAACCTATAAAAGAAAGATAAAAGCGCCTCTTCTCGGGGTGAGGGGGGGTCAGCGGCCGCAGCTCCCTCCCCGAGTCCCGTCCCCCGCCCCTCATCTCCCACCCGGCTCCTCCCTATAATCTGGACCGTGGTGGGGAGGGCGGTGAGGTCTCCAGCCGATGACTCGGGGCGTCGGAGAAAGCTGCGGACACGGGAGGGGCAGTCCCGCCTTCCACACACGCGAGGACACACGGAGGCCGATGGGGCACACGCGGCCCAGCCGCCAGCAAGGCTTTGCGCTCATCCCTGCCGCCCCCCAAGTCCCCTGCGTCCCCCGGAGATGCTGAGTGTGTGCCAGAGAAGCTGTTGCCTCTCTCGCCCTCTCTCCCCTCCAAACGGGCTCGCGGCCAGCCTGTGGCCGGCTGCGGGTCGCTCGCTCCTCGGCATCCCGTCTTCCCGGTCCAAGTTACATCTTGGCGGCGTCTCCGCATCGGGGGCTTCTTCCCCTCCTGAGCAGGGCGCGTGTTCGGGGCTCGCCCCGCCACCTGCCGATCTTCCGCCCGTGCAGGGCTCTGCAGCGTGGAGACGGCGTGTCCCACTCTCCTCCTCTCTGCTTGGTCCCCACACATACACGCGCACACACACGCGCGCGCACACACACATATGCACACACACATGCACGCTCACATATGCACACACACATACGCACACACGCGCATGCACACACACACGCATGCACACACACACACACGCACACACACGCCCCTTTTGGTTGTTTTTGCTTTTTTGCATTTTTGACATCTTATTCCATGAGCATGTCCCATTTGGGTAATAATTAAAAAGATATGTTCGCAGGCCCAGGGCTCTCGCTCCAGCCAAGTTAGATAAACAGCCCGTGCTTAATTCAGAAAGAAAGGGGGGAAAAACTCTCAAAACCCTGACGGGCCTCCGCTCGCTGAGAGGCCTGTGTGAGGGGAGCTGCCCTTCCTGAGAAGAGGTCCGTGCCCGCCCTGCTGGCGTGGAGGAGCAGGCAGGGGTTGAGGCTGGCCATGCTGGGCCGTGTGTCCTGGCATGGAGGAGCAGGCAGGGGTGATTCCAGCCATACTGGGCTGTGTCCTACCATGGAGGAGCAGGCAGGGGTGAGGCCGGCCGTGCTGGGCCCGCAGACGGGCACTGGCAGGGCTTTGCCGCCTTCAGTGGGTTCAGTGAGCAAGGTGGGGGGGATAGAGCTGCCTCCACTTCCAGACGCAGGAAAATGACTCTGCCCCCGGCGGGGGGGAGGTGAGCGTGGGCACACGCCTCGTACCCACAGAGTCTCAGGGTCAATCCTCTGGTCTGCGTGCACCCCTGCCCCCCACCCCACCCACCCCACCCAGTGTGCCCGCGCAGGCCTGGTCTCTGGCACTGAGGTGTTAGGTCTTCACCGCCGGGTTGAGCAGTGACGGGCAGACAGAGCTGGGCGGGTTCCCACCCTCTCAAGAACAACCATGACGACGACGCGCTTCGGGCCAGGAAACAGCAGCAACCCGCCCAGGCTTCCGTCCTGGTCTTTCCCACCCCTCTCGCAAGTGTCAGCCGCATACACCACGAATTCTGCCCCGAAATTCTAGCCCCGTCCTTTGAGCGAATGCTTGCCCAGGGTGCCATCATGAAGGCCCTCCGCGAGCTGCCCCCCATCCCCAAAGCCTTCTCCCCCCACCCATTGCACCAGCTTCTGATCAACCCCCGGGCCTTTGCTTGAGCTGTGTCCTCACATGCAGGACGCTCTCCCTTCCTAGCAGGTCTGCGGTAGGCGGAGGCTGGCCCGAGAGCGGGACCCTCCGGAGAGGCCGCCCTGCACCTGACACCGCCCCGCAAAAGCCCATTTCTACCCTGATCACATCCTGCTGACTTGGCTCTCAGGACGTGGTTCCACTTACCACCAGAGAGACCACGTCTACCTGGAGCTAGGGGGTCCCTCTGCTCTCCAGCCTGACACACGTCCCGGGCTGTTGGTGGCTCTTCTGCCATCACTGGTCTGCTGCCCATCACTGCCCACTGCACCCTAAGGCCCCCGAGGGCCGTTGTATGTGTGTGGAGTCCCCGCGGATTCCCACACAGCAGCCAGAGTGAGTGTGAGTCCTGCAGTGGCAGGAAGAAAGAAAAGGAAAAAAGGGAGAAATGGAGGGAGGATGAAGGGAGAAAGGGAGGAAGGAAGGAAGGGAGAGAGGGAGGGAGGGAGGGAGACAGGGAGGGAGAAAGGGAGGGAGAAAGGGAGGGAGGGAAGAAGGGAAGAAAGAAGAGAGGAAGGGAGAAAAGAAGAGAGGAAGGGAGGAAAGAAGGAAGGAAGGAAGGAAGGAAGGACGGAAGGAAGGAAGGAAGGAGGGAAGGACGGAAGGAAGGAAGGAGGAAGGAAGGAAGGAAGGAAGGGAGGGAGGGGGAAGGAAGGAAGGGAGGGGGAAGGAAGGAAGGAAGGGAGGAAGGAAGGAAGGAAGGAAGGAAGGAAGGAAGGGAGGGAGGAAGGGAGGGAGGGGGAAGGAAGGAAGGGAAGGAGGGAGGGAGGGAGGGAGGGAGGGGGAAGGAAGGAAGGAAGGAAGGAAGGAAGGAAGGAAGGAAGGAAGGAAGGAGAGGAAGGATGACTGGATAGTTGGATGGATTGGAAGGTGGGTGGGTGGATGGGTGGGTGGTGCATGGGTAGCTAAGTGGGCAGGTGGGATGGATGTATGGTCAAGTGGGCGTTTGCAACTGGGTGGGGGGCTGGGTGATGGGTGGATGGACAGAGGACTGGCAGGTGGGTCGGTGGGTGGATGGGATGTGGGCGGGTGGGCTGGTGGGTGATTGGGTGGATGGATGGATGATTGGGTGAGCAGATGGATGGGTGGGTGGGCGGACAGAAGGATGGGTGGACAGATGACCCGGTCAGTGGCAAGCACAGGATTTGAGCCTGTCGCCTGCCGCCAGGCACGACTGAGGAATCAGGGGTTGGCTTCCCTTGGCGAAGACGGGGCCTGTGCCCCGCCGGAGCTGACCTGACGGGAACTCCGTGTCCCGGGGACAGCAGCTGCCCGAGGAAACTTCAAGGCAGGGAGGAGCTTGGCCACCCCGTGGGGGCTGCCGCGGGCCTCGGGCGCTGGGCAGGGCCAGCTGCCCCCTCCCCCACGGTCCACTTTTTATTTTTAGTGGCGCGGTTTTGGGCACGGTGATCTCTCCTTCGGAAGCACCCGGCGGGGGGGGGGGGGTGGGGGGGGGCAGGGGAGGCGGCCTGGAGCCGGGGTGGGAATGTAGGTCAGGCGGGTGGCTGGCCCGCGTCCAGGCGATAAGGCTGCGCAGAAGTTTAATAACGTGCGCGGCCGCATCCATGACATAACTCATAACTGAGAGGAAACAGCGATTAAGACGCAATTGTGCAACGCGGGACAGCCTCGTTCACAGCTCATAAAAGCGGCCCAGACGAGGTGATACTGGCATTTCGGGGCCGGGGCTGGGCAGGTGGCCCAGGCACAGGGGGAGGGGGGCGTCTTTGCTGGGGGGGAGCGGAGCGCTGGGTCCACCTCCCCCTTCTCCCCTCCAGCCCAGGGGCGCTGGGGGACCCCCAGCACCCACTATGTCCGAGTGGGTGCAGGGCTGGCCCAGGGCCGGTGCGTGGGTCCCCAGGGCAGGGCTGGGCCCAGCTGCACCATTTCGATGCTGCCCTGTCAACAGGGACAATCGCGTGGACCGTTCGACAGACACCCCAGTCCTCGGCCCGTCCCCTCCACCGGCCCGTCACCAGCAGGAAACTCAGCTACTTCTTTCTCCTTCGGTATTGTTGGAGGCTTCCAGGAGCCCTTTCTGCACTGCCCATTTGCACCTCCCCTTCTCTCTCTCTCTCTCTCTCTCTCCTCTCTCTCTCTCTCTCTCTCTCTCACACACACACACACACACACACACACACACACACACACACCATTAAGTCCACATCAGCACCTTTTGCTTCCTAGAATAAGGGTGGGACTGGGCTCGCCCCAGGACCTTTGCACCTGCCGTGCCCACCATCTGCCAGGCTCTCCCTCTGCCTCAATGTCACCTGCTGGAGCTGGGCTGAGCCGCCTCTGAACCGCAGCGAGCTCTAAGGCTGCGGGGAGAGTTTCCCGGGCGCAGTGGGAGGCCTGGGTTTGAGAGTCCAGCGGGGAGGATGTTGGTCTCAACGCAGCCGGACCCGGGGTCCTTCTCCAGCTCTGCACTTGGTCCCCCGAGTCCCGGCAGGAGTGCTCCCCAAACGCAGAGCCAGGACTAAACTGAGCCCGCTGGGCGTGGTCCCAAGACAGCAACGACAAAACAGTGTCAAGCCTGATAACTCGGAGGGGGTGAGCAGCAACAAAATGGCAGCACAGGTTCTGACGGAGACCCCCAAACCAACCCCCAAACCAGGGGCGAGTGCTCCACGCCTGTGCTCCTCCCTCACGCTCCCTGAGGCCAGTTCACCTGCCTGCCCGGCTCAGGGCCGCGTCTCGGGGCATGCAGGGGTCGAAATGCTCTTTGCACAGTGCTCTTCACTGGTTCATCTCTGCAGGGCTTGGGGTTTGCGTGTCCTGCTGTTGCTAACACACACGACACAGACACTGTGCAGTGCCCTGGGACACACAGTGCGGGGGGGGGGGGCTGATTCCCATGGTGGGGGGGGGGCGGGAAGGAATGTGGGCGCAGAGAAGTTGGGCAAGAGAGCCAAGGCACGCAGCTCCCCAGAGACAGGCAGCTTGGTGACACGGAGCAAGAGACAGGTCCTGGCCACGGTCACTGGCCCCCGGGAGTCCATGTCTATGGACATGGAGGGCAGCCGAGAGGCGGCCGGCAGCCGCCAGGGACTTCCTGAGGTCTTGGGTCTGTCCTAAAATCTTTTTTCTTGGGAGGGTCACACCCGGCAATGCACAGGGGCTCCTCCTGGCTCATGCACTCAGGAATTACTCCTGGCGGTGCTCAGGGGGACCCTATGGAATGCTGGGGATCGAACCCGGGTTGGCCACTTGCAAGGAGTCCCCGATATGTTACGACTCCAGCCCCTGTCCTAAGCTCTTGAGAGGTGCTGTCCTTCCTGCGCCGCGACCAGGGTCCTGTCCTGCTTTCCAGAGAAACGAGGCGCCACCCCGCCCCCGGTGGCATCTGCAGGGTGGCCCGAGCGGGGCAGGAGCCGGGCGTGGACAGCGGGGCTCTGGCAACCCATGTGTGCCGTCCATGAGACTCG
This sequence comes from Sorex fumeus, assembly GCF_029834395.1. Taxonomy (NCBI): domain Eukaryota; kingdom Metazoa; phylum Chordata; class Mammalia; order Eulipotyphla; family Soricidae; genus Sorex; species Sorex fumeus. Next base: position 7,703 of record NW_026606270.1, read on the forward strand.
GCGGGGCAGGGCGGGGTGGGCTCAGATCTGTGACAAGGTCGTGGCTGGGCCTTAGCTGCTCCTGGGGGGCTCGGCCAGGATCAAGGTCCTGGGGCAGGAGGAGCAGCAGCAGAGAGGCCCAGGTCAGGGCCTCACATGCAGAATCCTGCTGTGTGACCTTGAACCCGCTACTGAGCCTCTCTGGGCTTCTGCTCCCTTCCATGCACAGCCCTGACGGGGGGAGGGGGGGCGTCAGGCTGGGACCAGCCCGCTCCCCCAGGGGCCACTGCAGTCCCCCCAGACTCACCACCGGCTCCTGAAGCTTTCAGCGTCCCTACGCCGCCACTGCGCGAAGCCCTAGACAGGGACAGCTGCCAGGTCACTGCCGGCCGGAGACCTCGGGCCTGACCCTCCCTTCAGAAATGTCCCCTTGGTCCTGCCGGCGACACAGGCCCACGCACCCACCACGGCGCACCCCCAGCCTTCAGGAGCCGGCTGGGGCGATCACCCAACGCTCCCACCGCGCCGCGCCCTGGCGTGAGTCACAGGAAGCCGGGATGAGCCTCGGCTGCTGCACTCTTGCCGCCATTTCTCCCTCCCCGGAGGGAGTGAGGTCACAGATGAATGGACAGACAGACAGACAGACAGATAGACAGACAGACACACACATACACACACACACACACACACACACGCCCCGCGCGCGCGCGCACGCCCGCGCGCTGAGTAAAGGGCTTGTCTTTATTCCCCTGCAGCCACCCTAGCCCACCTCCTGTCCCTAAGGCACAGACACGCTGCAGCCCCAGGGGCCTTTGCACTTGCTCTTGTGCTCCATAGGGTCTCTGCTCCCATGCAAGAGCTCCACCGGCTGACCAGCCCCCCACGATTCGGACCCCTGCAACCCCATCTTCCCCACACTGCCATCCACCAACACCCGTAAAACCTTCTAGTTTGTTCACATCATTACTGGTGTTTGGGGGTTATCAGCCCATTGGGCCCCCCCAGAGCAGGCCTGTTTCTGGGGGTGCCCCATTCCCACTCTTCCTTCCACCCTCTCACACCTATGGGCTGGCCCAGGAGCCCAGGTGGTGATGTTCGGGGCAGGCATGAGCCCAGGGAAGGGGGGAGGGATGACCCGGGCCTGGGGGCAGGGGGGCAGGGCAGAGACTTGATTTGAACCGAGGTTTTCCTCCTCCTCCTCCTCCTCCTCCTCCTCCTTCTCCTCCTCCTCCTCCTCTTCTCTCCTTCTCCTCCTCCTCCCCTCCTCCTCCTCCTCCTCCTCCTCCTCTTCTTCTTCTTCTTCTTCTCTTCCTCCTCCTCCTCCTCCTCCTCCCTCCTCTTCTTCTTCTCTTCTTCTTCTCTTCCTCCTCCTTCCTCCTCCTCCTCCCCCTCCCCATCCTCCTCCACCTCCTCCTCCTCCTTCTCCTCCTCATCCCCCTCCCCATCCTCCTCCACCTCCTCCTCCTCCTTCTCCTCCTCCTCCTCCTCCTCCTTTCTCCTCCTCCTCCTCCTTCTCCTCCTCCTCCTCCTTCTCCTCCTCCCCCTCCTCCTCCTCCTCCTCCTCCTCCTCCTCCCCCTCCTCCTCCTCCTCCTCCCTCCTCCTCCTCTTCTTCTTCTTCTTCTTCTCTTTCCTCCTCCTTCTCCTCCTCCTCCTCCTTCTCCTCCTCCTCCCCCTCGTCTCCTCCTCCTTCTCCTCCTCCCCCTCCTTCTCCCCCTCCTCCTCCCTCCTTCTCCTCCTCCTCCTCCTCCTTCCTCCTCCCTCCTCCTCCTCCTCCTTCCTCCTCCTCCCCCCTCCTCCTCCTCCCCCTCCCCCTCCTCCTCCTCCCTCCTCCCCCTCCTCCCCCTCCTCCTCCTCCTCCTCTCCTCCTCCTCCTTCTCCTCTTCAGGGAACGCTGGGGGCAAAAGGGAGAGGCCAGGCAGCTGTGGCCTCCAGCCAGTGGGTGTTACAGTCCTCCCTGAGGACTCCCCGGGACTTCAGATAAAGCAGGGCCTGCTTCTAAGCCTCTCCTGGCCCCCAGCCCTTACCAGGAAACGCGCTTGCTGGCCTCGAGCTCAGCGCTTGGAGAAAAGTCCCTGCAGTGCCCGGACCCTTGCCCCAGGAAGGCTGCTGGACGCTAAGAACCGAGCCTGCAGGCCAGGGAAGGCCCGTCTGGGCAGGACAGGAGGAGGTGCTGTAGGTGGCCACTGTGCCCTCCTCACCCTTTGACCCCAACATGGTTCTCTGCTGACCCCTCAATGACTCAAACGGGGTCCCAGGTCACCCCAGGGCCCCATGCTGGCCAGCAGAGCTGGGGAGGTGATGAGCTTTTAGGGGATTCGTTTCATCCCCTTCAAAACCAGGGTCTGGTTCACGGGAAGGTCTGCCCCCACTCCGGCTTTGCTCCTGAGCTGACACGGTTCCTCATTGTTCCTCACCGCCTCGTCCTGCGACAATGATGCAGCTTCCCCTGTGGGTGTGTCTTTTTTTTTTTTTTTTGCTTTTTGGGGTCACGCCCGGTGATGCTCAGGGGTTCCTCCTGGCTCATGCACTCAGGAATCACTCCGGGTGGTACTCGGGGGATCATATGGGATGCTGGGAATCAAACCCGGGTTGGCCGTGTGGGGGGGTAGAGGCAAATGCCCTACCCGCAACGCTATCACTCCAGCCCCTTGCAGCTTCCCTTGTGGGGTCCTGGGAGTATCGTGGGGCCTCTAGGGGACCAGGTGGCCCTAGGCTGTGGAAGATGCTGGAAAGAACTGAGCTGGATTGAGGTAGGGGAGGGCTCCCAAGGCACCCCCCCCCCCAGGGCTCTGCCCTTTTCGGTTCAGGGACCTGCTCCCTCCCACGACAGCCTGGACCCTGTCACTTGCACTCATTGTCCCCATGGGGTGGAGGAGAACCATGATCTGGGATAGGGGTGGCGTCTCCCTGTGACGCGGAGACCGCCCCCAACCCCCTGTCCGGGCTGTTTGTTGTTTCTGATGGGTCTAGAGACCCTTTATTTTATTTATTTATTTTAATTTTTTTATTTTATAAGGTGATTCACAATATTTGTCGCTGTCACTGTCCTCTCATTGTTCATCGACTTGCTCGAGCGGGCCCAGTAGCATTGTGAGACTTGTTACTGTGTTTGGCATATCGAATACGTCACGGGGAGCGTGCCAGGTCAGATCGAACATTCTTTGATTACAGTTAATATTCAAACACCAATCCCACCACCAGGACACCTTTCCACGACCAATTTGGGATGTTTCCATCCCAAGCTCCAATCCCTGTCCCAAAGCACAACCGAAATGATATATTTTGTATTGTCTGTTATGGAAAACCAATGAAAACCCTACAAAAAAGTATCCATAGAGGAAACAGTGTGAAGATTGTTCTGTTTTGGCAGGGGCCATTAAGACATTCTATAGGATATCACTAACATGTTGTCAAAGGTTGAGTGATGTGAGCTTTTATATATATATATATGAAATTATGTATACATGTGGGCTGGAGCGATAGCACAGCGGTAGGGCGTTTGCCTTGCACGCAGCCAACATGGCCGACCCGAGTTCGATTCCTCCGCCCCTCTCGGAGAGCCCGGCAAGCTACCGAGAGTATCCGCCCGCATGGCAGAGCCTGGCAAGCTCCCCGTGACGTACTCGATATGCCAGACACAGTAACAACAAAGTCTCCAATGGAGACGTTACTGGGCCCGCTCGAGCAAATCGATGAACAACGGGAGGACAGTGATACAGTGACAGTGATGTATACATACATGTATATATATATATATATATATATATATATATATATATATATATATCCCTCTCTGGGTTGTGGGCTGGAGCAATAGCACAGTGGGTAGCGTATTTGCCTTGAATGCAGCTGACCCGGATTTGATTCCTCCGTCCCTCTCAGAGAGCCTGGCAAGCTACCGAGAGTATCCCGCCTGCATGGCAGAACCTGGCAAGGCTCCCTATGGCGTATTCAATACGCCAAAAACAGTCACAACAAGTCTCACAATGGAGACGTTACTGGTGCCCGTTTGAGCAAATCGATGAACAATGGGTAGACAGTGCTACAGTGCCATGGTTTGTTGATTACCATTTGAACCCCATCAAATGTGGTGTGGTACTTATGGAGAATGTGGTACTTAGGGAGTGTCTTATGAGCGTGCAGGGAGCGGCCTTGAGTGTGGCGGCGGTTGGGTTCTGGAAGTTTTCGGCTGCCGGGGCTGGATCCCTTGGGATGGGGAGGGCTCTCACGCGCCCCCTGGTCCAGAGACCTTTGTGATGCTGCTGTGGGCCTCACTCACAGTCACCCTGATTTGGATCCTGGTTTGGTCCCCACAGCACCCCTGGGTATGGCCCTGAGCCATCCCCTCTCCGGGCAGAGACAAGCTCTCAGGCCTCCCAGCCCGGCTGAGCACCGCCGGGGAGCCCCGTCCCCCAAATAACCAATGTTTTCAAATGATCTGGATGTTATTTCTACTCTTTTTGGTTTTCTCTATTTATGGCTTGAGTTCTTTTCGAATCCAGGTATAAAACACCTCTTTAAAAAAATCAATTTCAGGGACTGGAGAGAAATACAGGGGTTAAATCACTTGCCCTGCGCGTGGCCAACTCGATTTGATCCCCGGCACCGTACAGGGTCCCCCGAGCAACACTAGGAGGAATCCCTGAGCACAGAGCCAGGAGTAAGCCCTGAGCACCTCTGGGTGCAGCCACCACCCCATCGCAGTGAACTTCACTGAGGGCCGTTTATAAACTGTTCTTACAGGGCAGACTTTTCCAACGGTGCTGCCAACATCAGCTCAGGGCTGTTCTTTTTTTTTTTCCTTTTGGGTCCCACCGGCGATGCTCAGGGAGTCCTCCTGGCTCTGCACTCAGGACTTACTCCTGGCTGTGCTCGGGGGACCATATGGGATGCTGGGAATCGAACCCGAGTCGACCGCGTGCCAGGCAAACACCCTCCCCCGCTGTGCTATTGCTCCAGCCCCAGTAGGGCTGTTCTTGGTTCGGGACTGTCCAGCGGGTCTTGGGTGTTCCCAGCTTCCCGCATCTTCCTTTGGGGCCAGTCAGGACCCGAGACTCCCAGGACCACCCACCTCAGCCCCCCATGGTGGCACTTGGGCACCATGGCTGGCTTCCCCCAGGTCCTCATGTCCCCCGTGTGGCTCCCCCACAGCCCAACACTAGCCCCTCTGTATGGGCAGAGCGGCCTCCAGGCTCCAGCCTCAGTTTCCCCGGACGAGAGATGACAGGCCGTGAATCTGACCACGTAGTGCAGCTGCGGGCAGACGGTGCTCGCTGCCTGGTCCCCCTGCCCCTCACTGTCCCTGCGCTGGGGGTTAACTGGACTCTGGATATTGGAGAGGCCACGCCGGCCTGCTGCCTGTGGAGATGGTGAATTACAGAGGTGAACGAACAGAGTCGGGAGCCAGGCTCCATCCACAGCGACCAGCACATCTGAGCACCAGGGACTGGGCACCCTCCAGGGGATACACTGCACCCTACCTGGGGGCGCTGCCCGGGGCAGGGCGGGGAGCACTGTTGTGAGCTCAGGTCATGCTCTAATTCCAGTTTCTCCGCAGGACTTTCCCACTGGAGTTTCCCACTGACATTCTGAAGCTTGGGGCTTGGCATTCCTGGCCCCTCCAGGCCCCACCCCCCTCCTCCTGGGGGGCGGAAGGTGCCAGGGCTCAGGGCTGGGAGCGGCAGGAAATGGGGCAGGCCCTGGGCCAGGTGGGATCAGGATTCGGGGCCCCGCCCTCCCTAGCGGTACTCACCCCGCTCTCACAGTGAAAGCGAGAGCCAGGACTGGGGGGGGAGGGGATTACCGGGCCCTGGTGGGGGGGCGGAGGGGGGCTGCACACACCCCTGAGGGGCTCTGGGTCTGCATGGCCAAGCAGCACCCAAGGAAAGGGTGAGAAAAACCAAGTCTGCCTCAGTTTCTCACTTTGTGCCTGCCTCTGCCCCTACCTGGTGCCCCTGGGTTCGGGGAGCCGCGTGAGGCACTGGACCATCCTGGTCTCAGGTAGGTGAGCGGGATAGCCAGGGGCCGTCTGCTCCACATCCTCGTCCTCTGCACTTAGGCATGGTCTTGAATTCTGTCTGGTCAATGGGGTGTAAGACAGGAGATCATTTCCGGGTCAAGCTCATGAAAGGGACCACCTCTCCTCTCTGCCAGCTGGAACGTAGACGTGATGGTAGGGCGTGCGCATCCATTTTGAACCCACTGAACTCAGGAACTCGATGGAAGGAACCAGGGTTTCTAGAACTTAAGTGACCCACTGGCCTTGGAGCTTCCTCTTTCATACAGGAAATGAAATTCCGACCCATGGGTCTCTGTTCCAGCAGTGCAGAGGTCTCCTGACTTAGACAGAAGGCTGGAAGCATGTTTCTGGACGAGCCTCAGATTTTTTACCTCTGGTGGAATAGGTGTGGAGGGCCTCTCGGAGGAGGCGACTTGTCTACAGACAGAGGCTCGGCCATTCACAAAGGAGGCGTCTTTCTAGACAAAGTTCCCAGGCATCGATCGGCAGGGGCTGCAGGCAAATCTGGGACAAGGAAGCCAACAGGCTGTTGATGACGGAGAAGGTGGGAAGAGAGCGATGGAGTTCATCAGAGGGTAGCCGAGACCCGCCACTCGGCCTGGGCCTGGGCCACGTGGGTGATGTAAGCAGGACAGAGTTTGCTTTGGAGGCTTACTGGCCCCCCCCCCCCGCCCCCTCCCGCGACGGAGCTGCACAGCCGTAGGGGAAAGACAGCGGTAGCCGGAGGGATAGGCTGCCCGGATGTGTTTGCTCTGCGCAAGGCCGGCCTGGGTTTGACCCCCAACACCCCATATGGTCACCTGAGTCCACCAGGAATGATCCCTGAGCACAAAGTCAGGAGTAAGCATAGCCAGGGGTGCCCTCCCCCCCAAAAAAACAGAGGTCACCCCAACACATGTCACTGGAGGGGACAGGTGCTGCCCCGTGGAGGCAGGAACCAGGACACTGTCTGGGTCGGGCTGAGGGGCACCGGAGGTGGCCCCTGCCCAGCGGGAGTCCAGGTGCTGGCCGGAGGTCACTGAAGGTGGACCATCATGGTCGGACGGGTTGGAGAGAAAAAGGCCGCATTCAGGGTCTTGGCTTAGGACATGAGCTTGGCAAGTCAGGTGTGGGGGGTTGGGGGGAGGTCGAGGGTCAGTTGATGGTGGGGTGGGGCAGGGAGAGGGCTGGGCTGGGGTGGGGCTGGGGCGGGGCCAGGGTAGGGCACAGAGTGTCGGGTGGGGGGGAGCCAGGGCAGCGGTGCCCCAGAATGGGGGTGGGGGGGAGTTGGGGTGATGCAAGGGCAGGGTGGAGTCAGGGCGGAGTCAGGGTGAGGCCAGGTTGGGCCTGGGCGGGGCCAGGGTGGGGCAGGGGCAGGGCCAGGACAGAGTGGGAGGCCCAGGTTGGCCCTGGGGTGGGGCCTGGTTAAGGCAGGGGCGGGGCCAGGGCGGAGTCTGGGCGGGGCCAGGTTGGGCCAGGGTGGGACTGGGCGGGGCCAGGGTGGGTCAGTGGCGGGGCCAGGACAGAGTGGGGGGGCCCAGGTTGGGCCCTGGGGCGGGGCCTGGTTAAGGCAGGGGCGGGGCCAGGGAGGAGTCAGGGCAGGGCCTGGGGGGGGATTCAGGGCGGGGTCAGGATGGGACTGGCAGGGCCAGGGTGGGTCAGGGGCTGGGCCAGGGTGGGGAGGAGGCCTGGAGCCAGGGCTCTGGCTTGGTGACTGGCCATGACAGAGGTGGCCATTGATCAGGGAGAGCGCAATGCCGGTCTGTGGGGTAGTGGGGGGGGTCCTTCCTGGACGCGGGAGCAGGTGTTTGTGGTGGTGGCCCACTCACGTCTTCTCGCCTCACAGAGTCAGACTTCACGGTTCTGCCTGTCGCCCTGGGCAGCCCCTCTCTCTGGCCTCGCGGTGTGTGTTCTAGGTCTGTGCTGGCAGTGCTCACTCCCCCGTCCTGTGTCACATGCAGGCTTGGAATTAGCCACCCGGACAGCGAGTGGGACGTCTGCAAGGAGGCTCCTGGGGACCACTTCCACATAAGAGACAGAGAGAGTAGCACGAGGAGTAAGGGGCTTGCCTTGCATGCAGCAGACCCCAGTTCAATCTCCGGACTGCTTATGGCCCCCCACAAGGCCCACCAGGAGTGATCCCTGAGTGCAGAGACAAGCAAACCCTAAACACTGTCATATGTGGCCCTCAAACAAACCGGGGGAAAAAAAAGAAGAGAGGATAAAAAGAAGGTAAACATCTCTCCTGGATGTTTTCTTGTCAGTGTGATGCCTGGAGCTACGGCAGCCACCTTGAAACCATGAGGCAAAGCCACGTCCATTTCCCAGACTGGCAGAGCAGGAAAGAGGAAAGAATGTGATCTTTCTTTCAGTCAAGCCTTCATGCCCTGAAGTAAACAATCTCATTAGATACAAGAAATCATGATTCACCTCCCCCCACCCCCAGACACACACCCTTTTTTAGAACCACCTTTAGAATCAAGTGTTCTAGTCCCTGTTCCTGGCACCTTCTGACTGGGAAAGTACTTCAAATGCTTTCATTCTCTTTCCATGCTCTCAATAACCCCGGAGGTGGATATTACTGTTATATAGTTCCTTGCAAGTGAAGAAACGAGGCTTGGGGCAGGTAAATGATTTTCCCGGCCCAGCCAGGGGAAAGATGGGCGTGCCAGGGCTGTGATTTGAGCCCGGATGGTGTGATGGGAGAGTGTGATTTGCCTAAAGTTATAATCTCTTTGAAAAGCCTTTCCCTTAACACATTTCTAGTAGGATAACCATAGGCTTTGTTCTTATTTTTTTCCCTGGAAAACTGTTATTATGGTTGGTGGGAAATTTAGAGTGGGCTGCGTTTCTTTGTACACAGTTAATGGCTTTGATTATATGTTTCTGGCTTCCTTGTTCAGAGAAAGGCGGCCATTGGCTGCCCAATATAATCAAATCATTTCTTATGTAAACAGCCGTCTGGCGCGGAGTCAGCGGCGGCAGTCCCGGCGCGGAAGGTGAAAATGAAACTGTGTTCCCAGCTCCGGAAAGCGGAAAGCGATCTGGTCTTCAGCAGGAAAAGATCAAGGGTTAATGACGAGGAGTTGGCGGGAGGCAGCCTGTGGCGGGAGCTTTATCAGGAGGCGGGAGCGAGGAGGGTTGTTTAATGGGTTTGTTACAAAAGTTATTTCCTAATGTAATTCACGAACCGCTTGCCAGAACAACATGAGCACATCCTTCGAAAGCACAAGGAAGACAGGAGAGAGCAGGGGAGGTGGGGGGTGTCTATAGCCAGTGGATTCCATGGGAAGGGTTAATAGCCTCAATATACAAAGAGTTCTCGCTAAACAATAGGAAAAGGTAAACAACTCACCACCAAGGGAGAAGGGCGCAAGGCAGGGTGTCCTGAAGACAAGCTCCATCCTGCTAGTCATCAAGGAAATGCAAATAAAAGCTACCATTTCTCTGGCACTTTCTACGTATCAGATTGGCACTCCCCATGAGGTATGGGCCAGAGATGTTAAAGCATCTCAGAAAGAAATGTAACTTGGAGGCACTGATGCAAGGATGTCGCTGGCCCAGAATGCTGTATGGACAGAGATTTTCAGGGTAGCAGCGAGTAGAACAGCGAGAGGGGCCGGTGGGGAGGGGACCACGTGCCTCTAAGGTGCAGAGAGCAAACAGGCATCCAACTGTCTTTGCACTGAATAGGGGTTGGAGCCATAGCACAGCAGGTAGGGCGTTTGCCTTGCACACGGTCGACCCGGGTTCGATTCCTCCGTCCCTCTCGGAGAGCCCGGCAAGCTACCGAGAGTATCCCGCCAGCACAGCAGAGCCTGGCGAGCTCCCCATGGCGTATTCGATATGCCAAAAACAACCACAACAAGTCTCACAATGGAGACGTTACTGGTGCCCGCTTGAGCAAATAGATGACCAACGGGAGGACAGTGCTACAGTGCACTGAATAGAGTGGAAAATCACGAGCCAGGGCAGGAGGCAGAGATTCCCTTGAGATGTTGTAGAAACACAGTTACCTCTGCTTGTTCTCATGCATTCTTAGTGGTGGGCACTGCCTGGTCAGTGGGATGCATCTATAAACTTTTCTTGCATCTCTGGTGAGCTTCTGGGTGGACACTATTGACATATGGGTTGGGTCAGGTTTTTTTATTTATTTATGTTTTGGGTGGGGGGTGGGTGGGTGGGTGACTGTCCTGGGCATTGAGGGTACTTGGCCGCAACTGTTGCTTCTATCCACTAAATACCAGTGGCCAGCCCGCCCCCCCCGCCGAGTCACAACAACCCCAAATGTCTCCAGCCGTTGCCACACATCTCTGGGGGACAAAGCCGCCTTCCTTGGAGAACCACTGTTTTAAATACTTTGCTGCATTATTTAAATATTTTACCCCCAAGCCTGCATTGTTATCGTAATCACAAAAACAAACACATTTTCCAAATACTCAGGCAAGACTGCTGCGGCTTGGTGAACTGGCTGCAGGTTTGGCCGCTGGAATCCTGTGGAGCGCGGTGGGCGCGGGGCTGAGTCTTATCGGCCCTGACACGAGGTTCTGGAAGCATCCAGAGCCTGGCGGAGCTGGCCGGGTTCGCGGCGCCTCCCCCAGACCCAATGGGGTCTCTCCTCCAGATTCTGATCGAATGAAAGCCCCCGGGGGGCGGCGGGGGGAGGAAGCACAAATCCTCTCATCCCTCCCAGTTCTCCCAGAGACAAGACCGGGTTGGGAGTACAGGCAGGCAGGTTAGTTCCAAGCACGCGCCCATGGCTTGAATCGCCCACGCTGGCTGTGGGAAGCGGTTCCAAGGTGGACGGGGAAGCAGTTCTTGCCCCTTCTTTGAGGGGAGGGAGTCGGAGTCCTGGAACCTCGTTTTCTGAGCCGAGAAGAGGCTCAGGAGCTGCTCTGTGAGGCTGGAGCGATAGCACAGCAGGGAGGGCGTTTGCCTTGCATGTGGCCGACCCGGGTTCGATTCCCAGCATCCGTAGGGTCCCCTGAGCACCGCCAGGAGTCATTCCTGAGTGCAGAGCTAGGCGTGACCTCTGTGCATCGCCAGGTGTGACCCAGAAAGCAAAAAAAAAAAAAAAAAGAAAAGAAAAGAAAAAAGAAACTGCTCAGAGAGGCTGAGAACCGGGCGGTACTGCACCTGCTTTCAACCGCAAGAGCCAGCCGCAGGGGAGAATTAACACGGGAACCACAGATGTGGGGGGAGGGTGGGGGTTCAGGGCCCACCCTCCAGAAGCCCCTTCAGCAGCCTCACACCGGGCTTGCGGAGGGGGCGCGGAGGTCATGGACCCCTTACTCCCCAAACCAACGCCCCTCTGCATCCTGGGCATTTCAGCCCTGGGCCTCAGGGGACAGCAGGAGGCCCAGTGAAAGGGAGATGTCAGTGTGGGGGAGGGCGGCGGGGCCCCCAAGTTCATCTTGAAAGAGGCAGGGGCAGGCCGGACCCCAAGTTGCAGGGCTGCAGGCACAAACATCAGACTTGGGGACACGGTGCAGCTTGGGGCGCGGAGTCCCAGAGAAAAGTAGGTGAGCTGGGTGGGGGGGTGCAGGGTGTCACCGGGAGGCTCCAGGGAACCCCATTTCAGGGCTAGGTCCCAGAGAGACTTCCACGGCTCTGGGGCACCAGTCCTGGCCTTCTTGTCCCTTGGTGGTCCCAGCCCCTGGTGGGAGCCGCTGGGTGCAGTTGGCCACACCCAGTTTCCTGTCTCTGAGGAGGGAAGCCCAGAGCCCTGGTAAAGACAATCCTTTGTGATGAGTGTCTGTCAGCCACTTCCGGGAGGATAGACTCAACCCCGGGCTCCTGGATGGTGGAATCAAGCAGATCAACACCCACTGATTTCCCCCAAACACAAACCTCCACCCAGCCGTGGGTGCCTCTGAGACAGGCCTCCCTGGGATGTTCCAGGAAGACTTCCTGAAGGCGGTGGCCCTAGAGAGGCGCGCTGGTGAGGGGGAAGGCATTCTCTTGGCGAACCCAGAAGGAAAGGGATTTAGGCAGAGGACCAGCTTGTGTAAGGTCCCTGTGGCAGGAAGCGCGTGGGAGGGGGCGGGCGTGCTGGGAGCACTCCCTCCCGCAGATGCTGGGCTGGCCCTGCTGTGGCTAGGCAGCACTTGGGGTCGTGCTCTGTAGGGACGAGGATGGACGCCCGGGCCTGCACCTGGGCGCCCGCCCTCCTCCGAGCGACATTCCTGGCCCAAGAGATTGGGATCGTGCTGTCTGGCTCTCTCCGTTCCCAGCTGCGAGATGGGGGCAGAGGCCGGGTGTGCGCCTGAGGCAGAGGCAGGGACGCTTGGAGCCGAACCCTGCGCCCTCAGCCTGCGACGCTGACCACTGATGCAGCCAGGGGCCCCTGCCCGCGGGACAGTCCCCTTCCCGCCTCAGACACACTGAGCGCTCCGTCAGACGCTCCCCTGGCTCTGAGAAGTTTTCTTTGCCTCGTCTGGGAGGAGAGATAGATGACTGATGAGTGTGTGTGTATATGTGAGTGTGTGTATTTGTGAGTGTGTGTGTATGTGAGCGTGTGTATATGAGTGTGAGTGTATGTGTGTGTGAGTGTGAGTATACGTGTGTTTGTGAATGTGTGTGTATGTGAGCATGTGTATATGTGTGTATGAATGTGTGAGTGTGTGAGTGTGTGTGAGTGTGAGTATCCATGTGTGTGAGTTTGTGAATATGTGTGTGAGCGTGTGTGTATGTGTGCATGAGTATGCGTGAGTGTATGTGTGAGTGTGTGTATGTGTGTGAGTGTGTGATCGTGTGTATATGTGTGTATAAGTGTGAGTGTGTGAATGTGTGTATATGTGTGTGAGTGTGTGTGAGTGCAAGTTTGTGTGTGTGTTTGTGAATATGCATGTGAGTGTGTGTGTGAGTGTGAGTGTATGTGTGAGTGTACCTGTGAGTGTGTGTTTTTGAGTGTTGTGTGTGAGTGTGTGTATGTGTGTGTGTGTGTGTTGCGGGGGGGAGGGAGACTAATATCCCAGCATGCAGGTCTGCAAGGAAGAGGAGAGAAGGAAAACACGAGCCCACACAGCCCCAGCTGCAAGTCCACTAGAGTCGTGTGATCCCAGAGCTGCACCCCGGATCAGGAGGATTCCCCAACAAGGGGCACTGTGAATAGGGCTTTGAGGCATGGGTAGGGGTGTGCAGGCTGAAGGAAGGTGGGCTTGTGACAGAACAGTTGGCTCATGAACAATGCCTGGACAGGACAAAGCTCTCGGGAGACATGAGGTTGGGCAGCCAGAAGGCAGGGGTCTGGCCCCTGCTCGGACCCCCATGGGGCTGTGACCCCAGGCCTCCTGTCCTCTGCAACGGAAAAGGAGAGTTTTCTGTGAACTGTCCATGGGTCCTCAAAGTCGGGCCCCAGGTCCCTGGAGGGGAGGCCCAAGGTCCTGGGGGTCCTTCCCACTCTCCTCCTTTCAGATTTGCCTACCTCTGTTCTTGGGTCCTCTCTGGGGCCTCCACTGGCAGTGCTCAGTGAAGCGTGTGGGGCTGGGAATTGGACCCGGGGTTCCCACGTGCCAAGCTTGAGCTCAGCGTCTTGGAGGCATCTCCCAGCCTCGCCCTTGTTTGCACCCGAGTGCCGAGTTTGAAAAGACGTTTGGATTCCACCCTGCAACTAACCGTGAGGACACTGGTGAGGTGGGCGAGAGTGAAGAAACCCCCCACGGCCGATTCCCCGGCCCAGCCCCGCCCCGCCAGACGCCGGGTTTTCTTCAGCTGCTTCGAGAAAAACAGGCTCCCGGCAGACAAGACGCAGCTGCGGCCGTGCTGGCCGGGCTGCAAGTTTGTCCAGTCTCTGCTGCCAGGGTTCTCACCACATTTTTGGTCTGAAATATCATTATTTATCATAAAAATGTGAGTTATATTAACATGGCTGGATTTATTATGATTTCTTTTTTAGTAATTAAATAAATATTTGGTACATTTCTGAGTTTTCCTTTCTAGTATAAATAGTGAGGGGAGCAATCCGCACCCCAAACAACCTCCTGGTGCCTATAGGTTGGTTGGATTTTCTTCCCTTATTTCCTGAATGTCACAGTGCAGGAATAGACCCCCAGAGCCCCCCACAGCCAGCGCGTGTCCCTGAGCCCCGGACCCACATGCTTCAAGGTGGAAGTTTCCGAGATCGAGTCCAGGGAGCTTCTTGCTCCCTCCCCTTCTCCTCCTAGTGCCCCCCAGCACACAAGCCCTGCCTTTGCCCTCTCCAGGGTCCTTCCTGTGCTCCCCCATCACAGTTTTCACCCCAAAGTGGGTGACCTGCTGTTTGGAGGTCCTGTGTCCCCGCGGGTCAGGAGCTTGTCAGATTGTCGCCATAGGACTGCTACAAAGTGGATTGGGCATGTTTGTTGAATGACTAACTGATCATCAGGGTGATGGAGGGGCCAGGGTGTGTGCAGAGCCCTGGTTACAGGCGAGACCAGGATTGACACACGGGGCTGAGGTCCTGGCGATCAGCTGGGCAGAACTGAGCCTGTACGGGGCAGTGTAGACGCTGAGTCTGTCTTGGGCTGCATAGACTCTGAGCTGATTGGGCTGTGTAGACACCACCCATATTGGGGCCTGGCCACCTTGGCGAGGAAAAGGGGTTCCCAGCAGCTGCTGTGACAAGGCCCAGCTCCAGGGTGGCCATGGGTTCGGGCCATGAGCAGGGCAGATGGTTGGGGTGGCTTACCCCGAGACACAGGCTCGGGCATCTCCTCTGCCTCGGGGGTATCAGGGAGTCAGGAAGGTGCCTCTGGGGACTGCAAGGGGGTCCTTGTGTAATCTGGGGCTGAGAACCCCAGGCAAAGGCCCAGAGGAGGGAATAGCAGAAAGTTCTGGAAATATCAAAGGCTGGAGGCGCCGTCTGAGCTTCCTGAGAGAGGGTCCCTGTGGCATCGGGGCTCACACTAGGCTGGCACCGACGGGAGGGCTTGGCCGCTCAGCTGCAGTGGGGCATCAGCTGCAGGCCCTGAACAGCGGGGCCAGTGTGTGGAGATGTGAGGAGACGGGGTGGGGGGCCCTAATGGGCCAGGTGAGGGGTAGGGCGGGGCGGGCGGGAGGGGGGACGAGCACTGCAGTGGCCCCCGTCTCCTGGATAGCGAAGGGCAGCTCTGGACAAGAACTGGGCGCTGAGAGCAGGTAAAGGGACGAACATAATCTCTCAGTCCCTGTACTGCAACCCATAATGCCCAGTGGAGAGAGAGACAGAGAGAGACACAGAGACAGAGACAGAGACAGAAACAGAGACAGAGACAGAGTGAGCAGAAAAAGATCTGCCACAGACGCAGCACTGGTGAAGAACAGGTGTTGTAACATTGTATGACAGAAACCCAACCATGAACAAAGGAGGTAGGGGAAGGAAGCCCCCTGTGTCCAGGCTAAGCCACTGTGTTTGGGGTGACAGTTCACAGGTGAGGTGAATGGGTGCAGGGTGCTGGGGACCCACCTGGCTGGGGTCGTGCCCTCTGTGGGCATCAGCCAGGCTGGGCTCCCAGGCTCCAATCCCATCTGAGCCGCCTCTACTGTCAGCCTCTGTGCCTCTCTGTTCCTCAGTTTCCTCAGCTGTAGCGACAGTGCTTGACTCACCCCCTGTGGGCCTCATGAGTTTATGGTTAGAAAGTGCGGCGTGGGGCTGGAGCGATAGCACAGTGGTAGGGCGTTTGCCTTGCGCACAGCTGGCCCAGCCAAGCCAGGTTCGATTCCTCCGCCCCTCTCAGAGAGCCCAGCAAGTCACTGAGAATATCTTGCCTGCATAGCAAAGCCTGGCAAGCTCCCTGTGACGTATTCGCTCTGCCAAACACAGTAACAACAAGTCTCACCATGGAGACGTTACTGGGCCCGCTTGAGCAAATCAATGAACAACGGGAGGACAGTGACAGTGACAGTGACACTGTCGCGGCAGGGCTGGACTTCTGATGATGGGGTAGTAGCCGGGTGGCAGCAGTGATACAGCAGCAGGGAGCACAGGAGGGCTGAGAGTGGCAGAGGTGTGGCCGGGGTATGGTAGGGAGTGCAAGGGTGCTGAGAGTGGCAGGGGAATGACAGGGGTGCTGCAGGGAGCACAGGAGCGCTTAGGGAGGCAGGGGTGTGGCAGAGGTGCCAGTAGTGCTGCAGGGGTGAGGCTCGAACAAGTCGTAGCACTTCCTTAAGCAGTGAGAGCAGCAGGAGCGAGCCTGTGGGGCCACCGTTGTTGCAGAACTGTAGCAGCGAGTGTTAGAATAGCAACACACGGTGCTACAGTAACTGTCTAGAGAGGAGGAGTTGGAGGAGCCCTTTCGTCGTGCTGTAGCAGGAGCACTAAATCTGTAGTAGTGCTGGAACGGCCAGAGTGGTAGCCACGATCACGATCACGATCATCCTGCTGTTTGTTGATTGCCCCGAGCAGGCACCAGTAACGTCTCCTTCGTCCTAGCCTTGAGATTCTAAAAAGTGCCACATTCAAGGCCCTTTCAGGGTTAGGAGAAGGAGACCCATCATTGTTACTGGTATTTGGCATATTGGGTACACCACGGGGAGTTTGCCAGTCTCTGCCGTGTGGGCAGGTTACTTTCGGTAACCTGCCAGGTTGTCCAAAGTAAAGGTAAAGGTAAAGGCCCTCCCGTTGTTCACCAATTTGCTCGAGCGGGCCCAGTAACGTTTCCATTGGAGACTTTGTTGTTACTGTGTCTGGCATATCGAATACGTCACGGGGAGCTTGCCAGGCTCTGCTGTGCAGGCGAGATACTCTCGGTAGCTTGCCAGGCTCTCCGAGAGGGGCGGAGGAATCGAACTCGGGTCGGCCATGTTGGCTGCCTGCAAGGCAAACGCCCTACCGCTGTGTCCAAAGTAGGAATGAGATAATAAGATGTCGCGTGGCCGCAAATGCGGCCGCGCACTTCCGGGAGTGGTAGCAGTGAAGCAACAGTGCTACAGTAACAGCAAAACTGTAGAAGAGTCAGAATAGCAATGCAGTGGTGTTGCAGTAGGATTGGAGTTGTAGCAGTGCCGTAGTTAGTTGGAGTGGAGCTGCAGTAGGGGCGGAGTTGGAGTAGAGCTGTATTAGTAGAGTTGGCGTGTGTTGCAGTGGTATATTGTGTTGTCTCAACACCGCTGTAGGAGTAGTGCTATTGGGACTGGACCAATAGTATGGCAGGTCACAGTCACGGTCACAGTCCTCCCGTTGTTCATCGATTTGCTCGAGCGGACCCAGTAACGTCTTCATCATGACACTTGTTGTTACTGTGTCTGGCATATCGAATACGTCACGGGGAGCTTGCCAGGCTCTGCCGTGCGGGCGAGATACTCTCGGTAGCTGGCCGGGCTCTCCGAGAGGGGCGGAGGAATCGAACTCGGGTCGGCCATGTTGGCCGCTTGTAAGGCAAACGCCCTACCGCTGTGCTATCGCTCCAGCCCAGTATGGCAGGAGGGGCATTTATTTGCCCTTGCACACGGATGACCCACGTTCAACCCCTGGTATCCCACAGGGTCCCTGGAGGCCCTCCGGGAGTGACTCCTGAGCTAGGAGTAACTGCTGAGCATCACTGGGTGTGTCCTCCCCCCCGCCCCCCCCGCCAAAGAAAAACAAGAAGTAATACTGTAATAAGGGCTGGAGCGATAGCACAGCGGTAGGGTGTTCGCCTTACAAGCGGCCAACATGGCCGACCCGAGTTCGATTCCTCCGCCCCTCTCGGAGAGCCCGGCAGTATACCGAGAGTATTCGATATGCCAGACACAGTAATAACAAAGTCTCCAATGGAGACGTTACTGGGCCCGCTCGAGCAATACTGTAATGGTACTATAGCAACACTGGAGTTATTGTAGTGGTAACGGTGGTGCTGCAGTAGTACCATAACGGAGCTAGTTGTGCCGGAGTAGCAATTGAATAGTAGCGTAGCAGTCATGATGCTGCAGTGGTATTATTTCCGCAGTAATAGCTCAGGATTCGTAGCAATGTAGTCATGACGCCGTTGTGGTAGTGTGTAGTACTATGCTAGTATTAGTGCTGGGAGGTAATAGTAGGAGGGGTGCTGTAGTCGTGCTGGAGTAACAATCGTGCTGATGGAGTAGGGCCATGGTACTGGTGTAAGGTAAAGGTAAGGTAAAGGCCCTCCCGTTGATCGTCGATTTGCTGGAGCGGGCCCAGTAACGTCTCCATTGGAGACTTTGTTGTTACTGTGTCTGGCATATCGAATACTCTCGGCAGCTTGCCGGGCTCTCCGAGAGGGGCGGAGGAATCGAACTCGGGTCGGCCATGTCGGCCGCTTGGAAGGCGAACGCCCTACCGCTGTGCTATCGCTCCAGCCCTTTGGTGTAGTAGCAGAAATCACAATTGTGCTACAGTAGAATGGCTTATGGCAGTAGGAGTAAGAAGAGGAAAATAACACTTCCAAAGCATTAGGTGTGTTAGGTGCTGTTTAGCGTTTCACATATATTAATTAACTCAATTCATCTTCCAGAGAGACGTGGAAAACTGATGATATCATTCAAACACCTGGATCCAGCTATGCCTGAAACAAGCCCACCCTGGAATTTTTTTTTTCATATGACCCAATAAATTCTCTTTGCTGAAACCGGTTTGAGTCGGGTTTCTGTCCCTTACGACTGAAAGCGCCCTGACTAATCTCCTGCCTCCTGGACATTATCTGAGCTTCTATCTCCCAAGCAGGCAGTGGCCGCGGCGGCACGCCCATTAACTGTTTTATGCCTGTCGCTGACTCACAGGTTCCCTCGGTGTGTCTTCGCCCATCCTGTCTGCACGGAGGCCCCGGGCCGCCCCCTTTCCCACGCGCCCCAGCGGGAGAGTGGGTGTGGGGTGAGTCTGTGCACCCCGGTTCCAGGAAGGGGCTCGTGGGTCCGCCCGGCCCCCGAGCAGACCCTGTGATTACTGTGAGCTGACACACGGCCCGTCCCGGGCTCGCGCGGTCCCGCTGCCGTGCCTGCGGTGAGCTCATCGCTCCCGACAAGCCTGCCAGGCAGGTAGTGGCACCGCCTGGGAGGGGAAGACGAGGGTCAGGGGGGCAGGGCCTGCAGCGGCTCCCAGCAGCCGCCCACTCGCCCCGGCCCCAAGCCCTCTGGACCCGACGGCCCCGCGCTGAGTGTCCACGCGGCCACGCGTAGGATTGAGGCAGGAAGAGAACATCGTGTCCATGGGAGAGCTGTCCACAGGGGCCACGTGGACTCGTGGTCAGTCCCCACATGGAGTCCAGCTGACTCCAAGCAGAATAAAAGGGTCTGAACTCCTGGTACCCGAGACGGTCTCTGACGCCCCGTCCTCAGCCTACTGAGCCGAGGATGACTAAGAGGTGAGGGGCGAGCCCTGGAGTCGGGCTCCCCTGCACTGCAAGGCGCCTTGGTGCCCACCGGTTGAGTGCTGGACCACCCGACACCGTCGATGAGCAGAGGCGGGTGGGATGTGTGCACGCGTGTAGGGCCACGGTCATGCATGCATGTAGAGTGTGGGTGTGTATAGAAGCACCTCCACCCACATCTGTATTGTGTGTATGTGTGTAGAATCACCTCCATACACGTATGTAGACTGTGTATGTATGTAGAATCACTTCTATACTCATATGTAGAGTGTATATGTGTGTAGGACATCTTCATACATGTCTATGGTGTGTGTATGTGTGTAGAACCACCTTCATACACATATGTAGAGTGTGCATGTATGTAGAATCACTTCCACACTGCTATGTGGAGTGTGTTTGTGTGTAGAAACATCTCCATACATGCATGTAGAAAGTGTGTGTAGAAACATCTCCATGCACGTATGTATATGTGTGTAGAAACATCTCCGAGCTCACACTACACACACTGCACACACTACACTGCACACACTACACTGCACACACTGTGGAGTGTGTAGTATGTGTGTGTAGTATCATCTCCATGCATGTATCACGGATGTGAGTTGTAGAGTCCACATGTCGGTGGTTGCATGCCTCCATGGAAGAACCACGTCTGGATCCAAATGTCTATAGAATGTGTGCATGGATGCAGAGCATACATGAGGGCACCTGTGCTTGTGAGATCTGTGTACTGTAGGATGGTGTGTATGTGGAGTCTACACGCGTGTAGTGTGAGTGAGTGTGAAATCCGCATGTTGGCAGGGTGTCTAGATACACACAGCGCGGAGCCCGAGTACGTGAGACCTGCCTGTCTGTAGAATGTATGTGCATGTGTGGAATCACCTTCATGTGTGCAACACGTGTGTGCATGCGTGCATGATCTCCCTGGCGGCACTGTCCCGTGTCTTTTTTGTGCCCCATGAGAGTACAGTGCCTGTTTCCTCCATCTCCGCCTTGGATGGGGCCCTTCCCCGCCCCCACCCAACCCCCGCACCCGCTCCAGGCCCGGCTTCTGCCCAGCCCTGGACAGGTTTGGGGCCTCTCTCGGGGAGGCCTCGGGTGCCCGGGACTCAGTCGTTACCTCTCCGGCCTGCCTCTGGCCCCTGCGTACTTGGTGCCCGTCTCCCTGCCCGGTGGCCAGTCCGCCAGCCCTCTCAGCCTCCAGCCCTGAGCCCTTCCCGGCCCCAGAGGGTCCCCCACTGAGCACGACCTGGAGCCCTGTCCCACCCTTTCCCGCCCAACTCCAGCCTCACCTCAGCTGTGAGGCCCAAGGGCTCCCCCATGGCCAGGTCCTGGCCAAGCCCCGGCCCCTCCCCGTCTCCCCAACTGAGGGGACTTTCAGGCCTGTTCCTCCCTCATCGGGGCCCCCAGGCCAGCTCCATGGGGGGCTGCGCCCTCCTACCCACTAGGCACTGGCCCCTGCCAGGACACTGCTATCTGGCCTTGGCTCAGCCTTCCACCTCCCTGGGGGGCACGACAGGGGGGCGGCAGGCCCCACCCACACTTGTGGTTCCAGAACCTTCACACAGGCCCCCCAAAGACAGGGCTGGGCTGGGCCCCAGGACCGTGGCTGGCTACTGGCTCACGTGGCCCCTCCTGTCCTTCGGGGCTGGCTGATGGCTCTTCCCTACAGCAGGGCCTTGTTTATTTTTAAAGCAGCAGAAGGGGAAGCGTTGGGAGCCCCCCGCTTTGGACACTTCCCTCTCACTGCTGGGGCCCAGGGGAAATGGGGCCTCTGGAGCTGCCCTGCGGCCTCCGGGAAACGGCCTGGCCTCCGCGTGCCCAGGGGGTGGAGGTCGGCCTCCTTCCCGGGCACATTTCCTGCGAGTGAACCGGCTTCGCTGAGAGGTGGCTAGGCTACTACTGTCAGTTCCCGTTTCATGGGTTTTCGGGAGTGTTGAGTGTGGCAATCCTTGGTTCACTCCCAGCCTGGGCCCCTGCCCCGCACAGGGGCCTGCACCGGGGCGCCCTCCTGGGTGGCACCATGCTTCCTTACTCTCTCCTCAGCAGCGCCCATGGGGCACCTCCTCGGGGCCTTTCTGGGGTGTAATGCCCTGGGGGGGAGGGTTGGGGTAAAGGTGGGGTCCGATTCTCCTGGGGAAAGACTGGGGTGTCAGATCTGTCCAGGGCCTGGCCAGGCTTTGCCCAGGTGGCCGCCGCACTTCCCTGTCAGTCCAGCCAGCAGTGGGAGACCCCGACTGGCCTCCCGTGTCCCCCTGGTCACCTCTGTCCCCAGAGCCGGCCTCCAGGTCCAGCAGGGAGGTGGGGCTTGGGTTCTCTCCGAGTGGGGAGCTGGTAGCAGCATCTGGACTGGGGGCCTCTCTAGGGGGATTCGAGGCTCCCTGGCACATCTGGGGAACATCCCACCCCCAAGGAGGCTGGGTCAGGCCAGCCCTCCAGGTCACCACGGTGCTCTCCTGAGGGAAGGACACAGATCCTTTGCCAGGGAACTCTGTGACGCTAGTCCAAGAGCCAGAAGATTGGTGGAGACCAGGGTTCTCCTCACTGGGCTTTCTGGAAGCCTCTGCCCCGGTGGCCGTGCGTCCCAGGGGCTCCGTGCTGGGGAGATGCTCTCAGCAGCGTGCGTGGGGGTGTCTGTGCGTGCAGAGGGGCTGCCCACCAGCCAGACTGCGACACTCCCCCGGAGGGCTCTGCTCATCCAGTTTCCTGTGTCTCCTCTGCTCTTCCTGAGGGCCCCTGGAGCCACAGTGGCCGTGAAGCGGGTCTGAAACTTGGAGGCTTCCTAACGAGACGCGAGACTCACAGCTGCCTCCTTTAGCGGCAGTTTCCCACCCTCAGGCTCCTGCTTTCCTCTCACACAGAATTGGGGAGTGTTGGTACTGACAGCGGGGAAAGTACTCGGGCACGTCAGCATGCCTCAGCCTCAGCCTCAGCCTCTGCCTCAGACTTTGCCTTTGCCTCAGCCTCAGCCTCTGCCTCAGCCTCAGCCTCTGTCTCTGCCTCAGCCTCAGCCTCTACCTCAGCCTCAGCCTCAGCCTCTGCCTCAGCCTCTGCCTCAGCCTCAGCCTCAGCCTCTGCCTCAGACTTTGCCTTTGCCTCAGCCTCAGCCTCTACCTCAGCCTCAGCCTCAGCCTCTGCCTCAGCCTCTGCCTCAGCCTCAGCCTCAGCCTCTGCCTCAGCCTCTGCCTCTCCCTCAGCCTCAGCCTCTACCTCAGCCTCAGCCTCTACCTCAGCCTCTACCTCTGCCTCAGCCTCTACCTCAGCCTCTGCCTCAGCCTCAGCCTCTGCCTCAGCCTCAGCCTCTCCCTCTGCCTCTGCCTCAGATCAGCCTCAGACTCAGCCTGTCTCTGCCTCCTCATTAGCTCCCCCGGAGAACCAGGCTGGGGCGTCCCAGGACCCAGGTGACTTTGGTGCCTCTCAGGGTGACTCAAGGAAGGGCCACAGAGTCCACTGGGGGCTGACCAGGACTGCTGGGGAGAACGCGAGGGCAGTGAATGAACGTGCCTCGGGACACACTGAAAAGTCTCGCTCGCTCTTGGTCACTCCCTGACTCCCTGGTCACTCATCCTCTCACTAAGTCACTCACCCACTCACTAGATACTCATTCGTTCATTATTCAGTTGCCCACTCCCTGGTCACTCTTCCACTCACCAATTCATTCACCTACTTACTGTTCACTCACCTACTCACTGGTCACTCACCCACCCACTGGTCACTCACCCACCCACTAAGCCATTCACCCACTCAGTGGTCACTCGCCCACCCACTGGTCACTCACCCACCCACTAAGCCATTCACCCACTCAGTGGTCACTCACCCACCCACTAAGCCATTCACCCACACAGTGGTCACTCACCCACTCACTGGTCACTCACCCACTCACTGGTCACTCACACACCCACTAAGCCATTCACCCACTCAGTGGTCACTCACCCACCCACTAAGCCATTCACCCACACAGTGGTCACTCACCCACTCAGTGGTCACTCACCCACTCACTGGTCACTCACGCACCCACTAAGCCATTCACCCACTCAGTGGTCACTCACCCACTCACTGGTCACTCACGCACCCACTAAGCCATTCACCCACTCAGTGGTCACTCACCCACCCACTAAGCCATTTACCCACTCAGTGGTCACTTGGTCTCAGTCCCTGCCTGTCCTGGGACCAGCGTGGCTGCCCTGGGGGACACTGAGGTGCTCGGGAGCGAGGGAGGCGTGGATGCAGCCTGGACTGACCCTGGCTTAGCACGGGGGGGTCCCGCCATCTCCCACCCCTTGGAAGCTTCCTGGGGTTCCCTTTGCAGCCCGAGGCCCCCCAGAGTCCCTTCTCGAGGCAGCGGCTCTTGCTATGGTCCACACTGCATTGCTGGGTCCGCCACCCCCTCTCCCAAGAGGATGCTCGTGTCCACAGCAGTGACCACCAGGGCCGGCCGTGTGGCTTAGCGGTAGGGCACTGGCCTTGCAGGGGTGAGGCGGGAGGGTTCCTATCCCAGCACCTCAAGAAGGAAAAGTCCCTCCTGCTTGCTCCCGGGCGTCAGCATGGAGCCTCTCTCCTCCCAAGAGACCATCCAACCTGAGAGCTCAGGCTCCAGGGCTTCCCTGTGGTCATTCCTGACCGCCCCGCCCCTCCCACAGCATCCCTGTCCCCAGAGGGGAGGCTGCATGTCCGTGGACTGTCCAGCACCTGTGGTGGGGCAGCCCCTCTGGGCTGTGGGTGCCAAGTGTCACTCGGAAGCTCCTCTGGGCGCAGCTGAGCATGGGGAAGGCACCGCGATGATCGGTTCAGAGCCACTGGATGTCCGCCCCTTGGAGCAAAGCTGAAGTCCAGGGGGTGGGCGTGGGGTCCCTAGGCAGGCGAGGGAGGAGGGACCCACCCTGCAGACGTCTGCCTGCCTCCCAGACCCTCCGAGCTGCCTTCACTTCTGGCCTCGTTGGTTCCTACCAGGGTCCTTCACTCAACCCTGTCCTTGAGCTGGCCACATCTGACCATCAAGAGTCAATTTCCGGGGCTGGAGCGATAGCACAGTGGGGAGGGCATTTGCCTTGCAACGGCCGACCCGGGTTCAATTCCCAGCATCCCATATGGTCCCCCGAGCACCGCCAGGAATAACTCCTCAATGCAGAGCCAGGCGTGACCCCTGAAAATTGCCAAGTATGATCCCCCCCTAAAAAAAAAAGCCAAAAAAAAAAAAGAATCAATTTCCTAAACAATCATCCTCAGTCCACTCTCCCCACCTTCTCATGGCTGGGAGGTACTGAGCACTAGTACTTTTTATACTGGAAGATACTGAGCACTCGCACTTTTGATGCTGAGGGTTCCTGAGCACTATCACTGTCCATGCTGGGGGTACTGAGCACTAGCACTATCTTGACACAGTCAGGATGTACTGAGCACCATCACACCTGTCACGGCTGGGAGTACTGAACATGTGCTCTGTGCTAGCACCCTGCCTCCATCCCAGGTTCCCAGCCAGGGTGATTTTTTTTCCCCCACGGAGGACAATGGGCCACGTGTGAGGACAGGTTCTGGTCACCACTCGGGCAGGAAGCTACTCAGCCCAGGGGAGAAGCGTGAGCGTCGGTGTGGAACGCCCACAATGTGCCCCACAGCAGGGACCAAGAGCCTCTGACCCTGCCACGGGGGCTGCTGGCTCAGAACTTCAGGGAAATCAGGTGCAGAAGATGCTTCGTGCCCAGGTTAAGGCCTCACCCAGGAGTCCAGGCAGAGGAAAGGGGCAGCGTGCCAAGGCCTCGCTAAGCACGGGACCCTCGGGACACGGGATATGACCCTGATTTACTTCCGTGGTTGGTTCCCAGAGTGGCTCACGGCCGTCAGGACCAGGGCTTGGTACTTGTACTGTTCAGCTCTGAAAAGACAGAACTGCATCTTCCCACTGCAGTTCTCCATGAGAAGATGACCGAAGTCATCCCTGCTCCGAGGGATACTTCACCCAAGGGGGAGGCCTGAGGCAGCAAGAGACTCCGAAGCAAGCGCACAGATCTGTCAGGAATTCTAGCTGCACGCAATGGAACCCCAACCCCACGTGGGCTTAAAGGAGAGAAGAGAGAGAGACGTATTGATGCATAGATTACAGACCTGTTGAGAGACCTGCTTCAGGTGCAGCTGGATCCACCAGCGATTTTGCTTGTTTTGTGGAGTCGAGGATGAATTCCGGGCCTCTCACGCATCAGGAAAGTGTTCCCTGACCCTTCAATTGTGCCTTTGAAGACTTGGTTGTTATTTTTTTTTTCTTTTTGGGCCACACCCGGCAAATCACAGGGATCGCTCCTGGCACTGCACTCAGGAATTACCCCTAGCGGTGCTCGGGAGACCCTATGGGATGCTGGGAACCGAACCCGGGTTGGCCACATGCAAGGCAAGTGCCATCCCTGCTGTGCTATCACTCCAGCCCCAAGGACTTGGTTGGTTTCCTTCTAGGGCTGTCCTCCAGATGCTGTGCTTTCTCAGGTAGCACGAGGGCCACAGTGACTCAAGGATGGTCCCCAGCGCCTGGTTACCTCCAGGCAGCCCCATGGAACTGAGTTCTATTGGCTTCAGTTGGATTCTGGGATGGACCTAGTGGGTGGAATCCGGGTCATGGCGTGCTCTGTCCCTGTGGTCAGAAGAGCAATGACATCGGGGTAGATCTTCCGGAAGAGGGGCCATGGGTGCCGGTGGGCCTGACCACCGCCCACGTGGGCTGCTCATGGGAGCCCAGCCTGGCTGTGAACACGGATTCAAAGGCCTCTCAGTGCTCCCAGGAGTGCGCACGGGGGCCACGGGCATCTGGGCTGGACTGTGCAGGGCTCGGTGACCTGGCCGAAGCCCAGCAGGAGCTCTGGGCATTTCTACGGCAGAGTCGTGCCCAGACAGACAGACTGTCCTGTGGGCACACAGCAGAGAGCGGCTGCTGGAACAGTCCCCGGGTAGCGGAGACCACCAGGGGCCACGTCCTGGTGGCCCTCCTGCCTAGCGCTTGAACCCGGGGTGCCCAGCGCTGACCCAGACCACTCCAGGATGGAAAGACAGCAACCCCCTCCCCGGCCCACCCTGGCGTCCCAGAGCCAGGGCCCAGGATCCTGGGAGGGGTCCGAGCACGTCCCGACCCCTGGGCCCCTCGGTGCCCCCCGCAGCACCGCTGGCCGCCCTCCGACAGACACGAGTGGTGCCTCCCACGCCCGCGTGCCCAGGTGGCTCCCCGCCCCCAGCCTGGCTCCGGCCCAGAGCCGCCGGAGGGATCCTCCACACACAATGCCCCTTTGTGCCCGCCCTGCCAAGCCGGGTCCTGCGCGGGCTTGCTCGGCACATCTGGGTCACGGCTTCGAGGGAAACCCCCAGTTCCCTGGCCTGGAGCCCCAGCCCCGCTGACCCCAGGACCCCTTCGCCAGAAGCCACACCCCCACCCCCGGCCCCCACTCAGCTCCAGCTGTGCCCCGTCTCTGCTCTGCACCCGGGCCAAGCTGTCCCCGCTCGAGGCATCCTGGTGGCCGGTGGGATCTGGGGGAGCTGAATGAAGGTGGGGAGCAGGGGCGGGCTGATGCCAGCGTCCCCCGACACTCAGAACCAAGTCCCTGCCCCGCTTCTGCCAAGAGGGACCGTGGCAGCGGGCAGCCCCAGCAGCCCTGCACACTGCCGCTGCCCGTGTCGGGTTCAGGAGCCAGCGGAGAGGGCGAGGACAGTCCAGGCCGGTCCCCTCCCCATACCAGGCCCTACCCGGCCCCTGACCCCCGGAGGGGCACAGTCACGTCCCACGCTGGCCCCGGCCTCAGCTCCTGCCCTGACCCTCAGCTCCGTCTTCACTCTGGGCACCAAGGAGAACGAGACCCTCACCCCAAAGCTGGGGCTGGGCCGTCCCGGGTGTCACAGGTCATGCAGAGGTGGAGACAGACATGCCCAGACCCCAGCAGGGACACGAGAGGGAGATGCAGACGGGGGACACTCAGCACAGCCTGGCATAGAGAAGCACGCTTGGGGCACACGTTGAGCCAGACATGCATGCCTATGTACACGCATTTGCACGCGCGCACACACACACACACACGCACGCACGCGCGCGCACACACATGCGCGCGCACACACACACACACACACACACACACACACACACTTGTCCCCCAGCTGTGTCCAGGATCACAGAGACACAGCTGTGGTCAGCACAGACAGTGAGGACCCCCGGCCTTTGCACATGCTCACCCACGACTCAGGCTGCCCCTGGGGTGGGGTCTGCAGCTCCCCCAGGCACCAGACCCGGGATATATCCGTGCCCCTAACACTCCAGCTTACCTCCCAACTCCCACCCTCCACCCGGCGGGCAGTGCTGCTCCAGCTCCTAGATGACTCCATCCTTCACTCGGTCAGTGGGTAGTGCTGGTCCAGCCCTGGATGGGCCCACCCTCCACCTGGGCAGTGGGCAGTACTGATCTAGCGCGATGCTGTGTGACCTCGGGCGAGTCACTCGGCCTCTCTGCTCGTCCCAGGCCTCATGCTGTCCCTCCCTCTGCTGAGGGGCCACCATCGGGTCCCGGGACCTGTCTCCGGGCAGCTGTGCCGCTGCCTCTTCCCAGCCCGGGTCCTCCCGCTGGGTGTGGGGGTACACTCCTGGGGCAGGGGAGCCCACACATGGCAGAGCCCCCATCTGTGCTGCTGGGGACCCCCACAGGCTGGCGTGCTCGGCCACCGCCTTCCTGCCCACAGCCAAGGGCGTCTCCCACCTTCCCAGGTCAGCAGGGTGCAGGGGGCTCAGTGGCTCTGCTCTGCAGGGGCCCAGGGGACTCCGAGAGAGGGGCCTGCTGATGGAATAGGTGGAGGACAGTCTTGGCAGCAGTCACCGTCACCCCATCTCCACACAGGGAAACCGAGGCAGCGCGGCCCCCACGGGCTCTGGGCTCCGCCCGCAGGGCCAGAGCGCCTGGAAAGCCCCTTCCCGGGAGCGCGGGCACCAGGCGGCAGGACAGTGGACTCTGAGTCCCCCTGGCCCCGGCAGTGTCCAACCAGCCTCCAGACCCTGCCCCTCCTGAGACAGAACTTTCCAGAAACGAACCATTGGAAAAGCCCCACTCTGGGAACCCTGCCTCCCCCACATGGGAACTGTGGGACCACACAGCCAGGAGCGTGACCCCCAACGTTGGCTGAACACCCTCGCATCAGAGCCAGCCCCCGTCCCCCCCCCCCCCGCCCCGGCCTGGGACCGGGGACCAATTTTCTCTCGGCTGGACTCCAGACTAGCAGACCAGGTCACAGGGGACAGGATGGGCGCCATCCCGGAGGCCCCGCGATCAGGCGTCAGGTCAGGGGCCACGGCCTGACTCTTGTGTCCACGTCCGGCCGGCCGGTCGGCCTTGGGAGATGTTTGCCTGGAGATGGGTGCTGGCACGGGGACCCTCCCCACCCAGCCCCAAGCTTGTCACCAAACACTCAGGAGCAGCCACTGGGCCCCTCTGAATCGTATCTGGGGAACGTAGCCCCAAGGGTAGGAATCCTGCAAGCTGGGGAGGTGGGGGGGTGATGAGGGCAGAGGGGCGACTCCCAAGGGTGGGGGCAGGTTCTGGAACCCAGAGACAGACCCCAGAGCCGGGGAGCTGGAAACTGCAGGCAGAGCCTGGGAGTGGAGGGGGCGTCAGGTAGAAGGGGCCCCTGGCAGGTGACAGGGGTGGGGGGGGACCGTGGGCGTCTCTGCCGAGCGCGAGGGCCAAGGGCAGGCCACGACCCATGACCCACTTCCTAGATCAACCACATCGTGTTTGGGGGTGGGGGATTCCAGAGCTGGGGTCAAGATGGGGGCCAGAGCCCCACCCACCTCTTAGCTCACAGGGCTGGATGGGTTGCTACCAGGTCCAAGTCAGGGGCCTCCAGAACCACTCCAGGGGGTGTCGGGGATCCCCGGGGGGTCTATGTGACTTCAGGGACCAAATCAGCTTCTTGCTCGTGCCCTGAGCCTTGAGCTCGGTTCTCACCACACACCCCCGGCCCTTATCCCCATCTTAGAGATGAGAACACTGAGGCTCAGAGGGGTGAAGGCACCGATCCAAGGTCACACCGCGGCACACAGTATTTGAACGCGATTCTGAGAATCCAGAAACCAGATTCCTCCCCTCTCCTCAGGGCCCTGGGGTCTGGCCGGGGTCAGCAGGGGACAGAGTGACTGTTGGCCCTTCGCCTTGGCCAGGCGTGCCCCGTCACTTCCCAGCTCGTCCCCTGCCCCCTCCGGGGTGGGCTCCGGCATTTCAGAACCCCCTTCCCGTGAGCAGATGATTCTCAGTGACGGGGCCGGCTCAGCCCGGGTGCGGGGGTCCGGCCCTGAGCACCACTCGGTCTAGAGTCCCAAGCAAGCCCCTGAGTCCCCGTCCCCTGGCCGGGCCGGCTTCGAGGACAATCACTTTCTTTTTCTTGTAAAAGGAAGAGAAATCGTCAGGCCTTTGGTTTCGCTCTGAGCCCTTTCCTTTCTGAGTCTTTCCAGTAACTGGAAGGCACAGGCTGGGCCCGTGCTGGGAGGCGTTTGCGGAAACCTGGGGGCTATGGGGGCCCACCTGGGCCGCGGTGTGGCACCCTCGTCTCCTCCTAAAACTGCGGTGTTTGCTTTTCCCTCCAGGCTGGGCCGCGGGTCCCGCAGGGAGGTATTCTTAGGCGCCTGCTGGGACGGCTAAAAGCAGAACTGCTTTTCAGTAAATGTCATCACTCAGGAGGAAGTCGGCCCGCAGCACCTCCCAGCCACGGGGCCGCGGGGTCTCCGAGTGCCCCCAGCCTGCTTGGGCGTCCCGGGGCCGGCTCGCTGAGGTGGCAGCTCCAGGCCCACATCCGGCGGGCAGCC
The DNA here is from genome assembly GCF_029834395.1 of Sorex fumeus. Classification (NCBI taxonomy): domain Eukaryota; kingdom Metazoa; phylum Chordata; class Mammalia; order Eulipotyphla; family Soricidae; genus Sorex; species Sorex fumeus. The sequence continues at coordinate 37,759 of NW_026606270.1, forward strand.
ACTGACTCAGCACTCCAGGCTCCTGCAGCCGGGCGGGCGGCGGGCACGGGACAGCAGGGCACCTCTCTGGGCCCCCACCCCCAGTCCCCTCCTTTAGAACGGGTGACGCTGAACAGACGAAGAGCTCAGCCCGTCCTGGGCCAGGTCCGCTGTGGCAGAGGTGTTGGGGGTGGTAGGTAGGCCCCCCCCCGTCTCTCTCCCTCTCTCTCTCCCTCTCTTTCTCTCTTTCCTTCCCTCTCTCTCCTTTCTTTGCCTCTTTCCCTTCCCTTCTCCTTCCTTTCTCCCTCCCACCTTCCTCCCTCCCTCCCTTCCTCCTTTCTTCCTTCCTTCCTTCCTTCCTTTCTTTCTTTTTCTCTTTCTTTTTCTTCCTTCCTTCCTTTCTTTCCTTCTTTCTTTCCCTGTTTCCCTTCCCCCTTTTCCCTTCCTCCTTCCCTCCCTCCCTCCTTCCTTCCTTCCTTCCTTCCTTCCTTTTTCTTTCTCTTTCTCTTTCTTCCTTCCTTCCTTTCTTTCCTTCTTTCTTTCCCTGTTTCCCTTCCCCCTTTTCCCTTCCTCCTTCCCTCCCTCCCTCCTTTCTTTCTTTCTTTCTTTCTTTCTTTCTTTCTTTCTTTCTTTCTTTCTTTTCCTTCCTTCCTTCCTCTCTTCCCTTCTTTCTTTCTCTGTTTCCCTTCCCTCCTTTTTCCTTCCTCCTTCCCTCCTACCTGCCCTCCCTCCCTCCTTCTCTCTCTCTCTCTCTCACTCTCTCTCTCTCTCTCTCTCTCTCTCGCTCTCGCTCTCTCTCTTCCCCCAGTGTTTACTGAGGCACCGGCACTGACAGTCCGGCTGACAGTGGAGTCTCATGACGGAAGCGTTTCATCCCTCCCCTCCTGGCCCTGTCAGCATCAGTGTCCCCCCACCGTGTCCAGGGGTCGCTTCCGGCCACCTGCCCTCCAGGCTTAGTACCCAGGTCTGGAAAGCAGGCTCCCAGGTTCCGTTGCCATTGGCCACTGAAAGTGTCCCCACTCTAAGAGGTGACTCCGTCCTGTTCCCCTCTCTGGCCTCACTCACGCGGCTCCCTCGGTCGCCCGTACCAAGCGGTCCCACCCTCTCTGACAGCCGAGCTGTGTCCTGGGGGCGTCTTGGCCCGCTTCCTCGCCCCCAGTCTGCTCTTGGGCATGTGTGATCAGGGCTGCGGTGGACCCGGGAGCACAACTGTCCTTTTGAAATAGTGTTGGGGGCCCTTGGGGTAATGCCCGGGAGCAGAATCGCTGCATCTGTCTGTCGGTCTGGAAGCCCCATTCTTAGTTGTATGAGAAGTTTCCAGGGCGCTCTCCAAGGAGGCTTCGCCAGTCAAGGTGAGACGGTTTCTCAGAGTGAAATTGCTGCGGGCTGGTGGCCCGAGCAGAGGTGTGATCTCGGTTCTCAGCCCAGCCCCGCGACCTCAGACAGGACCTTCCACCTCGGTTCCCGGCCCCGGCTGTCCGCTGAGGGGAGAGGGGGACAGTGCAGGTGACCGGAGCCGGTGCGAGCCTGCACGGGCCGGCGCACTACCCCCCGACGTACAGAAGGGATGGCTGAGGGCCAGTGGCTTCTCCTCCTTATCCCAGCGTGGCCAGCCCTGAGCCATGGCGCCCCTTGAGCTGTCCAGTTCCCAGGTGCTGGCTCTGCCCTTCCTCAGTTGCAAAACAGTCCTGAGCGTCACCACCGGCACCCAGGAAGCAGAAGAGAACCCACCAGGCCCGGGCCGTGAGAACGACGTCAGCCCCAGCTGCCAGCCCCAGCCCAGAGCTCTCCGAGGTGAGGGCCTTGGGGCCCCCAGGGCTGGACAGCCAGCTGCAGTCCCCTGCAGGGGGCCACTCCCAGGGGGCCCTGGCTGAGCGTTCTGGCAGCCCCTCCAGCTGGGCTGAGCGCAGGCGCAGAAACCGGTGGGCAGAGCGTGGGCTCCAAGCCACCCCTGGGCGAGGTCCCACATTGGCAGAGGCGCTGGTGTGCTCCTGGGACCCGACACCCGACTGCTCTCACAAGTGTCTGGGACCGAACAGTCACCTGTGCACACCTGAGCACTGTGTGTTTTGAGATTCTCGCCGAAGCGTGTCATGTGCTTAAAAGGAAACGAGAAGAGACCTCACACCGCCCTCTCCTACCCTCCCCCAAGGTCTCACTTTCATTCTTTTTTTTTTGGAGGGGGGCGCTTTTGGGGTCACACCCAGCGATGCTCAGGGGTTCCTCATGCCTCATGCACTCAGGAATCACTCCTGGCAGTGCTCAGGGGACCCTGTGGGATGCTGGGAATCAAACCCGGGTCAGCCACATGCAAGACAAACGCCCTCCCCGCTGTGCTATCGCTCCAGCCTCAAGGTCTCACTTTCAACCTCTATGGCTCGTCATCTTAATGGGATGCTGACACTGGCACATAACCCAGCCGAGGTGCCGAGCTTCCGCAGGGGTGCAGGGGGAGTCTCCCCTTCCACCCAATCGACCAGCCCAGCCCACCTCTGTCCTTGACCCCCGAAACCACACCCCTGCAACCACACCTCAGCTCTTCATTTCCAGAACTGTGCTTTCTAGAAAGGCCCGGAACTGAAGTCCCAGGGTGAGGAGGGGGCCTCATCTTTGAAAGTGCGTGATTCCCTTGAAGACCCCCCGCTGGTGAGGGCAGTGGGCAGAACATTCTCTGCCAGACCAGGCTGCACTAGCCCTGGCTCCCGGGCTCCCTCTGCTCTGAGCCTGGTGGGGGCGAAGAGGAAGAGTGGAGAGAGCGTGTGTCTGGGTGAGCACCAGCTCTCATTTCTCCTTCCAGGATGGAGTTTCCCAGCCCGTGTCCAGGCAATGCCTCGCCGCCCTGTGCAGAACCGTCCCCATCCCGCCTTCCCACAGAGTGACGGACGGATCCAGTTTCTCCGGCCTTGCCGGCAACGCGCTCCCGGTGTCTTGGCTTTAGTCATGCTGTGAGCGGGGGGAAACGGTTCCTTGCAGTCTTACTTTGCATTTCCGTCATGACTAATGGCCTTGAGTGTCTTCTCATGCGCTTATTTGCATGCAGGTATCTTCAGGGCGACACTTCTTCCCGGCCGCTGTTTATTTTCTACGGGGATTCTTGATGACGCAGGGCTCTGGGCGTGCTGGGTCCCAGGTGATGTTTAGATCTGAGTGACCAGTCCGATGTGCGGTCGGCATATCTTTTTCTCCCAGCCTAGAGTTTGTCTTTCATCCGCTTCAAGACCTCTTTTTTTTTTTTTGCTTTTTTGGGGTCATACCCAGTGATGCTCAGGGGTTTCTACTGGCTCTGCACTCAGGAATTAGTCCTGGTGGTGCTCGGGGAACCATACGGGATGCTGGCAATCAAATCCGGGTCAGCCGTGTGCAAGGCCAACGCCCTCCCCACTGTGCTATCGCTCCAGCCCCTCATGGCCTCTTTCAGTGGGGCCAAAAGTGCCTCTTGTCAGGAGACCCGAACCTCCCCGGCAGTTCTCTTTCTGAATCAGGTTTTTTCTGTTCACTTCTATTCATTCATTGTCCTTAGATCCTGAAGGTTGACTTTATCCTATTTTAAAAAATAAAATTTTTAGAGTTGTCTGTTGCACATTTAAGTCCATGACCCTTTATTTTTTTAAGTTCGTTTTTGTAGAAGGTGTGAGATTTAGATCAAAGTCGATTTGGGGGGAGGTTGGGGTGGGAGGGGGTCGGTACTTAGTCTAGGGATTCGTCCACATTATTTATTGGAAAAAGTTCTCTTTCTTCCATTGAATCGATTTTGTATCTTTCTCAAGAATCGGCGGGGCATATCTGCGTAGGTCTGTTTCAGGGGCTGTCTGTTCAGGCCACCCACCCCTACCACTTCCTTTGCCTCATTGTCCTGGGGATGGCATCTGGCCAGAATTCTTGACCTTGGGTAGAGAATGTTCCTTCCCACGTCACAGAAAACCACACACCGTATTTTAATTCAATGATAAGTGAAGAGACAAAGTTCTGATCCCCAACTTTTTCATTTGATAAGAGCAGGCTGGGTCAGGAGCATAGCCCCCCCCACACACACACACTCCAGGGTTGATCCCTGGCACCTTCTGGCCACCTGAGTCTTAGCAGGGGTGGCCCTGGGGACTCCTAAGCACTGCCAAGGTGGCCTGCTGATCCCTCGCATCTAAGGGCCCGAGAAGCACCACATCCTGGGGGCCCCCCAGTCCCCTGAGTATCTCTTGGGAGCCCCCCTGCCATCAAAGGCAAGAGAATATTGAAGCTCAAATGGTCATGATTCCACCGAAGATTCACAATCCTCCTTTGAAATAGCAGTTGATGGGGCCAGAGAGATAGCATAGTGGGTAGGGCGCTTGCTTTGCATGCAGCCAGCCCAGGTTCTATCTCCAGACCCCATATGGGTGCCCCGAGCACCCAGAGGAGTAATTCTCGAGTGCAGAACTAGGATTGAGTCATGAGCACAACCGAGTGAGGCCCCAAAACAAATTGCACTTGAGAGACTCAGTCAAGTTGTCGATGGGCAACTAGGGGACTACATGTCCCAGTGTTCTTTGCGGCCAGGTGGAACCATGTGACTAAGGCTGGCCAATGAGACGAAAGGGAAACTGCTGGGTCAGTGGACACTGTCCCTGCTTCTCTCCTTTCCTCTGGCCGGATGCTGGTCCCGGGATCACAGTAGAAGCATCTTGTTGAACAGGGCAGCGCCCCATCCGTGGGGAGATCTGAGTGACCATGTGACAGCGCTGCATCCCTGTCCCATCCCAAAGGCAACCCAAATGTCGTCATGGATAGATGAAATGTTGGGACACTATTAATACTTTTTTTTGCTTTTTGGGTCACACCCAGCGATGCTCATGGGTTACTCCTGGCTCTTCACTCAGGAATGACTCCTGGCGGTGCTGGGGATCGAACCTGGGTCAGCCGTGTGCAAGGCAAACACCCTACCCACTGTGCTATCACTCCGGCCCCACTATTGATACTTTCAATTCATCTAAAAATTGCAACTTATACAGCACCGGTCCTTGCACAATGTAAAATCATTTCCTGTGCCCTTGGCAAGTCCCCCTGTTCGGGAACTACAGCTCTTAAAGCCCCGGGCAGGTGTGAGTCACGGGGCTTATGCAGCTAGGAAGAAGAGAGGCCCAGAGAGGGAAGGGCTATGCCTAACATCACACAGCAAATCCAGGCTGAGCCCTGGGGATTCCTCTAGCTAGTATAACTGACTTCTATGAACCTCTGATTCCCTCTCTTAAAGGGCGGACAAGTCTGGGCTTAGGTCATCTAAGACTTCAAGTGGACGATTACCAAAACAAATCATAATTAATAATTCCTTTGGAGCCAGGTCAGAGAGCTCCTGGGGCTGGGTGGCGCCTCTGGGGAAGGAGTCACCTCGGGGCTTCCTGTCTTCCTCGGGCCAGGGGGAGGCCGCTTCATACCTCTCGTGGGCCTGGGGGAGACTTTTATGACTTTTTTGGCTTGCTTCCAGATCTTTTTATTCTATTTTATTTATTGAATCGCCGTGAGATGCAGTTACAAAGCGCTCATGATTGAGTTTCAGTTATTCAGTGATCGAACACCCATCCCTCCACCAGTGCACATTCTCCACCATCAATGTACCCAGTATCACTCCCACCACCCCCGCCCCATCACACCCCCTGCCTCTGTGGAAGACACTTTCCATCTTATTCTCTCTCTTCTTTGGGCATCATGGTTTGCAATACAGATACTGAGTGGGGCTGGAGTGATAGCACAACGGGGAGGGCGTTTGCCTTGCATGCGGCCAACCCAAGTTCAATTCCCAGCATCTCATAGGGTCCCCTGAGCACCGCCAGGAGTCATTCCTGAGTGCATGAGCCAGGAGGAACCCCTGAACATTGCTGGGTGTGACCCAAAAATTAAAAATATATATACAGATACTGAGAGGCGTTTAGTCCTTTCAAAACGCATCTCCCTGCATGATGAGAGTAGACTCTAGACCGAACATGATTGCCACTCAATGTCTCTTTTGCAAACCACAGCACTCAAAAGGAGAGAGATAACAAGGGGGAATGCCCTGCCACAGAGGTAGGGTGGGATGGGGGGGATGGGGAGGTGGGAGGGCTACTGGGATCAGTGATGGTGGAGGATGGGCACTGGTGGAGGGATGGGTACTTGATCATTGTATAACTGAAACCCAAACACAAAAATGTGTAAGTCTACAACTGTACGTCATGGTGTTTCACTAATAAAAATTTAAGGGAAAAAAACGCATCTCCCATCCCGAGCGACCCCTCTAGCCATCATTGACTCAGTGGTCCCTTCTCCATCCCAACTGCCCTCTTGCAGGGGAGCCCTTTAAAGGGCCATTTCTATCCATTCACCCATCCCATCCATCCATCCAATTCCATCCATCCATTCCCATCCATTCACCGATTCTTCCCCAGCCATCCACCATGCATTTCCCCCATTCATCCCCCACCCCCTCCACGCCCCATCAACTCATCCATCATATTTTTATTATTCCATCATTCACCCACCCACCCATCCCTGCGTCCATCTACCCAACTCTCTTACTTTCCCACCCCAATGCACTTGCTTTTTTTTTTTAATTTTTATTAGTGAAACACCATGAGGTACAGTTGTAGACGTACAAATTTTTGTGCTTGGGTTTTGGTTTTATAATGACCGAGTACCCATCCCTCCACCAGTGCCCATTCTCCACCACCATGGATCCCAGTATCCCTCCCACCTCCCCATCCCCCCATCCCACTCCACCCCTGTGGCAGGGCATTCCCTTCTGTTCTCTCTCTCCTTTTGGGTGCTGAGGTTTGCAAAAGAGGAGTTGAGTGGCAGTGGAACCATGTTCAGTCCATAGTCTACTTTCAGCATGCATCTCCCATCCTGGGAGGATCCTCCTGACACCCTTCATTTTCCATCCCAGTACACTTATCTGTCCATTCACCCACCCACCCACCCATCCATCCATGCAGCCCCACAATTTATGTATGCAATCACCCATTTTTTTAGTCCACCCCTGACTCACCTCTCCTCCGTCTATCCCACACCCATCTGTCCATCACCCATCACTCCGGAAGCACACTTAGCATTACGGGGGACCAAGTCCCGACTTGGCCAGGGGGGAAAAACTTTGAATAAAGTTCCTCGCGAGGCGGATATTCTAGACAGAAGGGTGACAACAAAGAGGCCCTATAAATATTTAATATGATGACAGAGGGCGAGACGTGCTGGGCAGAAAAAGAAATCAAGTCAAGGAAAGGGTATGTGGAAGGAGGCACCAAGCCAGGCCAGAATGTGCCAATTCTGAGCCCCCATCAAAGCCCCTGTCCCCTCATGGCTGGGAGGGATGGGGTCAGGCCTTTTGACTCATCTTCCAGCTCAGAGCGGAAGAGTGGGCGGCCCTCAGAGAGCCTTGGCTGGAGCTGGGGTTCCAATGTTCGCACTCACCCCACACACACATGACTGCTGCAGGGAGTATGTGCAGGGCCCTGGAGCCTCTGCCCTGGACAGACCCAGCTTAGCACCCTCCAAGGGTGCTTTCCTCTCTCCTGGTCTCAGGGACCAAGCCAGAAGCTGGGACTCTCATTCCAGCTCACACCTGGACCCAATCCTGCCCCAGGCCCTTTGCATTTGCTGAGCAGCCCCTGGTCTGCAGGACTCAGCTCCAAGGTCGCCTCAGAGAGGCCCCATCCTGCACCACTCCGGGTCCTTGCTCAGGTGCACCTTAGCCCCGACACCTGGCCACTCACCTGGAAATTCTCCTTCACGTGCTCTGAAACCGCATTGGTGGGTGTTTCATGCCTGACTCTGCGCTGGCATCAGCCCTATGGAGAGAGAGAATGACCCACTGCCTAGACCAGCACATGGGGGTGCCTGGGAAACACTGTGAGGACAAATGTGGGGGCCACGACGCCTTTATTTTTTTCCCTGAAAAGTTTTCCTACTTACTAGTGGAAAGTTTTTCCCTACACATTGTCATCGTCTAACTGACGCGTTTTTAGCCTCTCCAATACAGGGTTTGGTTCGGTGTTTTAGCTATTGTGCTTTATGGTTGACATCCTCTTTGACCCCTTCCTAGAAGCCCCCCAAAATAGCCGTGTCGAGGCTTGCATCCTTCCAGACACTTCTGCGTTCTCACATGTGTTGGCTGTAAGAATTGTTGAGCGTGCGCGTGTATGTGTGTGTTTGCGTGTGTGTGCGCGCGCGCGTGTGCGTGTGTATGCATGTGTTTATATAAGGGATGGATCAGCAAGGGTTCAGAGTTGCCAACAGTACAGACAACTCTGAGTCCTTGAGATGGTTCGATTTTACGTCACTTGGGCAACAATCTCGTCAGCTGATGCGCACACCGCAGTGAATGTTTTCTGCAGACCGGCTGACATTCCCGGAAGGAAATCACTCTCGTGAGGGTGGAAAGGCTCTAGAAATTTCCCGAAGAAGAGGCACCCAGACTGGTGGCTGGGAGAGATGTAAGAGGAGCTGTGGGGACCCTGGCGGGAGGGGGGGGGTTGCAATGTTGTAGGTTTTGGTGTTTTTTTTTTTTTTGGTCACATCCGGCGATGCACAGGGACTACTCCTGGCTCAAGCACTCAGGAATTACTACTGGCGGTGCTCAGGGGACCCTATGGGGTGCTGGGAATCGAACCCAGGTCAGCCTCGTGCAAGGCAAACACCCTCCCTGCTGTGCTATCACTCCAGCCCCAGTGTTCTAGTTTTTGATTGAGGCTAGTGTCTGTTTCTCGCGGCTCACCTAACCCTCACTTATTAACCCGTGTTCTCTTCTGTACACAGGCTGCACATGAGAGAGGGCGGGGGTTCAGGTGCGTGTCTTGCATGTCCCCATTTCCATTTCAGGGCCCTAAGCCACCCCAGCCAGTGAGCCCTGAGCCCAGAGCCGGGAGCAGCCTCTGAGCATCACTGAGCATAGCGCAGCCCACCCCAAAAAGAAAGAAAGAAAGAAAAGTTGCGAACTAAATCAAGGGGTGCGGGGTGGGGGAGAGGGGGGTTGAATGCGGCGTGAGCAGGACCAGTGCCCAGAGCAGATGCGGGACCGGCTCAGGTGAGCAGCATCTCTGCGGCTCCAGGTAGGACCCAGTTGCTGCCGTCTGTGTTCTCTGATTGGTGGAGTCGGGTCACGTGCCCGCTCTTGCCGCCTGGGAGGCGGGAGTGTGGGTCTCCCCAGCGCCTCGTGCAGGATGCCCGCGTGGGCTTCCGAGTTCTGGGCGTCCGGAGCGTGGGCTTCTCCGGGACCGCTGCACCGCCCTGCACTCGCGAGCACTGTGCGTGGGGCCACCTCCGCCGTCCCTCCTGCCGTCGTGGAGAAGGTCGGGGCCGCTCGGAAAGTGCATTTTCTCATTCCAGCGGGACCTTCCGAGGCACCTCTCGTGTCTGCTCCGGGTGTTTCGTTTTCTGTGACTTGTCCGTTTTCGACCATGGCCCTGTTATCCTAATGGATTGAAGTTTTTTGTTTGTTTGTTTGTTCTGTGGGATTCTTTACATATGATAGAATGAAATGCCTTGTCCACCAGAAAGCGCAGAGGTAAGGCCTTTGCCTAGCATGCACTTGACCCCAGTTTAATCCCCAGCACCCAATATGGTCCCCCAAGCCCTGCCAGGAGGGATCCCTGAGCCCAGAGACAGGAGTAACACCTGCATCAACAGGTGTGTGGTCCCCAATTTAAAAAAAAAAATCACTTGCCGACCTGAGTGAGCATTGGGTGACCTGAGCATCTCTAGGAATGATCTCCGAGCACAGAGGCAGGAGTAAGCTCTGAGCACTGCTGGGTGTGCCCTGCCAGGAAAAAAAAAACTAGTTTAAAATTTTAAAATATCATTTGCTAGAGTAATACGGCATTTTCCCCTGGTTGTCCTTTGCCTCTTAACTTGGGAAGGTCATAAATGAGAGGGATGAGGCTGGAGCGATAGCACAGCGGGGAGGGCGTTTGCCTTGCACGCGGTTGATCCGAGTTCGATCCCCATAATCCCATATGGTCCCCCAAGCACAACCAGGAGTAAGTCCTGAGTGCAGAGCCAGGAGGAACCCCTGAGCATCATCAGGTGTGACACAAAAAGGAAAAAAATAAACAAACAAACAAACAAACAAAAAAGAGGGACAAGAGTCCCAGAACCAGCTTGTCTGAGGCTGAGGAATGAACTTCAAGGGGAATCCATGAGGACGGAGGGAAACTTCCGGGCCCGGCTCCCTTTGTCCCCACCAGCCCTGGGAACATTTTGCAATCCCTCTCCCCATCAGCCTTTCATTTCCTTCTTCTGGCCACCAAGAGAAAATAGCCGAGCACTGGCCACTGGACTTCTTAATGTTTCACATTAGCATTTTTTTTTCTCCAAGCAAATTGACAGCAGTTGGTGAGGGGGAGGGTCACTCCCACCCCTAGAGCTGATCAGAGTTATTCGTGTATTGCCCTGGTGACTAAGGGGTTTTGTCAACTCCCACAGAAGCGCCAGTAGCGGACAAAGAGGAAAATGGTGTCTGGGGCATGTGGTTACAAATGGCCCAAAGGTGAATCTGAGTAACTGCTGAAAATATCCTTGAAAATCCTGTGTGGACTCATCAAAGGCCCAAAGATTGTGGTTTCGGGGAATACAAGTTGCAAATATGAAGCACAAAGTCAGGGGTCAGTCAATTAGAGCCCTAGGGACCAAACCCGGCCCTTTGCCTGTTTTATAAATAAAGTTTTATTGGCAGAGGGCCATAAAAGGGCCACTGCGGCAGCTTGCCTCTTTCTGAATGCTTTTCAGCTTCCACAGCTCGGTGGAACAGTTGCGACAGAGACTGCATGACCCACAAAGCCAAACCCATTGATCGTCTGATCCTTTATAGAGAAAGTCCGCTGCACCCTGAGCTAAGTTCTAAAAAGGAATAAAATAGATGAAAATTCAATTTAAAAAGTGTTTGGCAGGAGTGGGGGCGGTGGGAGGGAAGCTGGGACTCTTGGTGGTGGGAAATGTAACTGGTGAAGCCACTTGTTAGAACAGTATATGACTGAAGCCAATCCTGAACAACTTTGCAACTGTACATCACTGTGATTTGATACAATTTTTTTTTTGTTTTTTGGGTCACACCCAGCAATGCTCAGGGGTTACTCCTGGCTCTGCATTCAGAAATTACTCCTGGCGGTGCTTGGGGGACCCTATGGGATGCCGGGGATCGAACCCGGATCAGCCGCGTGCAAGGCAAATGCCCTACCCGCTGTGCTATCGCTCCGGCCCCTTGATAGAAATTTTGATTTGAAAAAGCTTGGCCAAAGGACTGGAACGATAGTACAGCGGGGAGGGCGTTTGCCTTGCACACGGCAGACCCGGGTTTGATTCCCAGCATCCCATAGGGTTCCCCGAGCCCCACCAGGAGTAATTCCTGAGTGCATGAGCCAGGAGTAACCCCTGTGTATCGCCGTGTGTGACCCAAAAAAGAAAACAAAAAGTTTGGCCAACCATGAGTCTGTTGTGGGGAGCACACTTGGCTTATCTGACTCAGTGCTCAGGGATCACTCCCGGCAGTGCTCCGGGGACTCTGAGTGATGCTGGAGATCAAACCAGGTCAGTCCCTTGCAAGGCGAGCACCTTCCCCACTGTCATAGGGCATAGGGCATTTGCCTTGCACGGGGTCGACCCGGCCGACCCGGTTTTGACTCCTCCGCCCCTCTCGAGAGAGAGCCCGGCAAGCTACCGAGAGTATCTCGTCCTCATGGCAAAGCCTGGCAAGCTCCCCGTGGCGTCTTCGATCTGCCAAACACAGTAACAACAAGTCTCACGATGGAGACGTTACTGGGCCCGCTCGAGCAAATCGATGAACAACGGGAGGACAGTGCGACGGTGAAGGGCTACATAGGGAATGTGTCTTCCAGTACATCAGACGGAGAAAGGCAGGTCGTTGGGTCCAGACACTTAATAAACAACCAAAATCTACGGCCGCTTTGTGCCCTAACCTGCACGAACTGCTCATTTCTCTGAACCTCCTTTTTCACTGTCGTAGCGTGGAGGTGTTGGGGCCGGAGCAATAGCACAGCACTTAGGGCATTTATTTGCTTTGCACGCTGCCGATCCGGATTTGATCCCCAGCTATCCCCCTGAGCCTGCCAGGAAGGATCCCTGAGCACAGAGCCAGGAGTACACCCTTAGCATGCTGGCTGTAACCCCCTCTTTGGCTTAAAAAATAATAAAGGAGGGTGCTGGTATGGACCCATACGAGAGTCATGGGGAGGTTACCCAACAAGACATGGGAGTGAGGGGCTCACGCAGTCCTGGCATACGGGGCTGGATGGAATCTCGGGGCACTGCTCAGCATGACGGATGTGCCACCTCCCCGCGGAGTGGTTGAGCACGCGGGTCCCTCTCCGCCAGCCTTGGGGTCGTGTGTGTAATGGGATCAGGATGGTTTCCATCATCTGGACGGCTGTGGGGACTTGACATGGCCACCAGCACCCAGGAGGGAGCCCCCCTCCCCCGGAACCCGGACTTGCTGTCCGTTCCTGAGATGTCCACCCGGTCTGGAACTCAGCCGTCCTCCTGCTGTGCGCGGCAACCAGCCCTCTGAGCCCGCTGCGTACCAGAGCGACCATTTCCACCAGCGGTTGTTTATTTAACTGTCCTCTTAAGTAACTCCCCGGCCATCAAAGGGCTGTTTACTAACCCCACAATTAGCCTTCCTGGAACAACAAATAAACAGAAACCTAATTAAGCGTGTTTCTCCCGGCTGAAGGCACAGCCGTCGTCGGAAAAGGCAGGACAGAACAGCTGTGGGTTGAAGAAGCATCCGGGGGAGGTGTGGAGCACCGATGCGTGGGAGGGCCGGTGGGTGTGTGGGCAGGGAGGTGGGTGGGTGTGTGGATGGAAGGGAGAAGGTGTGGGTGGATGGAGAGATGTGAAAATTGATGGCGAGATGAATGAATGGAAGAATGAGAGAGAGAAACAAGGGTAGGGATTAAAGAATAGACAAGTAGATGGATGGATGGGTGGGTGAACGAATGGATAGATGGACAGGGGAATGGATGATGGATGGATGGATGGATGGATGAGTGATTGGAGGGACTAGACAGATTAATAGAAGAGTGGATGGGCAGATGGATGTGTGGATGGATAAGTGGGCACTTAGAAGGGATAAACAGAGTAGAGGGAGTTAGATGGACACAAGTTTGGATGGTTCAAGGAAGGAAGGGAGGAAGGAAAAGAAGGAAGGAAAGTGGATAGGAGGAAGGATGGAAGGAAGAGGTAGAGGGCTGAATGGGTGGGTGGATGGATGGATGCATGGGTGGGTGGGTAGGTGGGTGAATGGATGGATAGGTGGGTGGGTGGTGGATAGATGGGTGTGTGGTTGGATGGATGGGTGGTGGATAAGTGGGTGGGTGGATGGATGGGTGGATGGATCGGTGGGTGGGTGGGTGGAACTGAGTGGAACGCCAATGGGAGTTGGAACTCTCTGCATCTGCGGCCAGCTCTGTTCTGTTCCGAGATGCTGTGTCAGTGCCCAGGAGAAGCTGCTCTGTCCGAAGAACCTTGGGTTTGAATTCCATCCCTGCCACGTGCCAGCTCTGCTGTCCCTGAGCGTGACCAGCCCTCCGTGGGCCACACACACACACACACACACGCACACACACATGACAAAGGAGGTCAGCAACAGCCCGCTTCGGAGAGCTGCTGGCCAGGGTCAAGGGCCGGCACAGGCACAGGCTTCAGGAGTGATTGGTGGGTGGCCCAGACCCAACTGAGGGTTCAAAGCCCAATCTGCGCTGGCCATGGGGTCCTGTGGGGACAGTCACACCCTGCCTGAAGTGGGGGCAGGTGCCCCTGGAGTTTCGTAGGTCTGGGGAAGGGGCCTGAGACAGAACCCACACTTGGTCACCTGGTCACCTCTCCTGGAGGCTGGGCCCCAGTCTGGGGTTTCAAGGAATTCTTCAGCTCTGGGCTGGGGTGTGTGTGTCTGTGACTGTGTGTGTGCGTGTGCATCTGTGTGTGCTTGTGTGTGTGTGTGCGTGTGTGTGTCTGTGTGTGTCTATATGTCTCTTTGTGTGCATGTGTGTGTCTGTGTGTGCATGTCTCTGTGTCTGTATGTTTCTGTGTGCATGTGTGTCTGTGTGTGCATGTCTGTGTGTGTCTCTGTGTGTCTGTATCTCTTCGCGTGTGTACATGTCTGTGTGTATCTGTGTATGTCTGTGTGTGTCTGTGTTTGTGTCTGTGTCTGTGTATGTGTCTCTGTGTGTCTGTGTGCGTCTGTATGTCTTTGTGTGTGTGTGCATGTCTGTGTGTGTCTGTGTTTGTGTGTGTGTGTGTGCAGAGGGGAGGGTGGCATCCAAATGGGCAGGACTGGAAGCCCCCCTGTCTCCTGCCCTTAGCAGCTGGTGGTCTGGCCAACTAGCCACTCTGCGTCTTGGAGAATGGAAGGCCTTGCCAGGAGCCTGTGGCAAGCGTCGTGAGTGTTCATGTGGCCGGGCTCAGCACCTGGGGCGCTCACCAGCCCCCGTGGCTATCAGCATCGCTGTTCTACCCTGATTCCCTCCCCGTGAGAGTCTCCATGTTCCCAGGCAGGCGGGGCCTCACCTGGGCCTGGCAGGACAGAGGGCCCTTGGGACGGGCACTGCAGGAAGACCTGGGCGTGGGTGCGAGCGGGAGCGGGAACGGCGGGCGCCCTCTGGCCGGGGAGCAGCGCCTGCTCCGTGTGCGACAGGGGTGAGTCAGGCCGGGGTGGGGTGGGGGTGCGTCTGGGCGAACCCGGCAGGAGGAGGGACGGCCCGGGGCTGCCCACCTGTGCCCTGATGCCCCAGTGCCCGCCGGCCGGGGGCTCTGCCTCCACGTGGCTGGGCCTGCGGGGGAGCGTCTGTGACTGGGGGGGGGTCTGGGCCCCCACCACGGGTTTCGGCTAGGGAGGAAGAGAGTGTGGGACTCCCCTGGGGACCTGGAGAATTTTCCGGAACAAGGCCTTGACAGAGGAAGCAGCAGGCGGCTTGGCAGGGGGTGGGGGGCTCCTGGCAAAGGGAGCGCAGGGACAGAGACCCTGGGGGGACCCCCAAGTTCACCTGTTGGTCTGGGGTTTGGGGTCACACCCAGCGGCGCCCAGTCGCTACCTGCTACTCTGCGCTCGGCAGACTCTCCTGGCAGTGCTCGGCAGACCGTGTGGTGCTGGGGTCGGAGCCGCCCCGCACACAGTAGCAGCTGTGGCTGCAGCGGGTGACAGACACTGTCCAGCAAGCGGGAGGTAAAGAGAGACACTTCCCAGCCCGAGGGAGAGAGAGAGAGAGAGAGAGAGAGAGAGAGAGGGAGAGAGAGAGAGAGAGAGGGAGAGAGAGAGAGAGAGAGAGCGCGAGAGAGAGAGCACCGTGGGGAGGGCACTGGCCAACCTGGGTTGGATCCCGGCGTCCCCAGGGTCCCCGAGCCTGCCAGGGTTGGACACTGAGCGCAGAGCCAGGCCTAGTAAGCCCTGAGCATCGTTGGGTAAGCACCCCCCCCACCAAAAAAGAAAAAGCAGGGAAGGGGAGGGAGGGGTAGGGGAGAGAAGGGTAAGGAAAGGCAGAACGGGGAGGGGAGGGGATGGCAGGAGGGGAGGGGAATGAAGGGGAGGCTAGGAGGGAGGCAGGGGGAGGGGGAGGGAGGGCATGGGAGAAGGAGAGGGCGGGGAAGGGCATGGAAGAGGGGGAGGGGAAGGGAGGGGAGGGGAGGGGAGAGGGGGAAGGGAAGGAAGGTCATGGAGTCGTCTACCAGCTCTTGTGGACATTCCCTCACAGCGGGGGAAACTGAGGCCCTTTGGGGGGTTCACCCACGTGCCCATGCTTAAGACGCAGAACTCACACCGGGCCGGAAGGGCTGTGGACTAGCCCCTTGTGTCCTCTCTGGCCACTGAGCGGCCCAGGGTCTCCGGCGGTGAGGTGGGCTCTCCGGCAGGGCCCCTCGCCCTGTGCTCCTTAAAGGCCGGAGCTTCCCACCAGGAGATTGATGGTGCCACTGTCTGCGCGCAGCGTGAACGGGCTGAAACCCACTTCGCAGCGAACCAGCCGTGTTTAAGGAACAATCCGGCAGGGGGGGCACATTGTGAAACCTCCAGCTCGAACTGGTTGCAAAACATTTTCGCCACCCCGAAAGGAGGTCCTGAACCCCCCGAAGCAACTGCTCCCACTTCCCTTCCCTTCCCCCAGTGCCCTGGTAACCCCCGACCTGCCATCTGCCCTGGGGACCCACCGGTCCTGGTGTCCCATCGATGGGGAACCACAACCACGTGACCTGCCTCTGCCCCTCTCGGGCTTGGCTTAATGCTGGGAAGTTCGTGCTCACAGAGCCTGTGTCAGAAAAACCGTCCCGGCCCGAGCGAGAGCATAGCGGGTAGAGCATTTGTTTTGCAACCGGCCGACCCGGGGTTTGATCCCCAGCATCCCATCGGATCCCCCGAGCACCGGCAGGAGCAATTCCTGAGTGCAGAGCCAGGAGTCACCCCTGAGCATCGCCAGGTGTGACCTGAAAAGACAAAAAACGGGTGTGACCTGAAAAGACAAAAAAAAAGTGAAACCATCCTCGGCCCATGTCGCCTTTATTGGGCTGAGGGGTTACATAAACCTTGGTCACGATGAGCCGGAGCTCACATGATTTTTGTGACGGTGTTGGGGGCCGAGCTCAGGGGCTGGTGCCAGCAGGACGGCCTTTCTGCCCCAACTCTCCCCGGGCCCAGGAGAATGACCTTTACAGGGAAATGTGCGGGACCAGAGGGGGAGGACAGCAGGGAGGACGTTTGCCTTGCACACTGCCGGCCCAGGTTTGAGCCTCGGCACCCGCTGTGGTCCCCTGAGCCCCGGAACCCCCTGGGGTCCCCCGAGCCCACCAGGAGGGATCCCTGAGAACAGAACCAGGAGACGCCCTGAGCACTGCCAGGTGTGGTCCCCAAACAAATGATAATAAAGAAATAAAGAGTAAAACGTGTCACGGCCAGAAGGAGAGAAGGCGCGTCCGAGTCTCAGGACTGAAGAGTCAGTCTGACCGCAGGGGTCAAAGACCGGGTCACAGATGGGGAAACCCGACCCTACAGGCCCGGGGCCGGGCAGAGGCCTGTCACCTCCGACAGCAAGAAGATGGTGCTTTGGCGAGGGGGCGCCAAGCCAGCCCGGGGGCGCCCCCCCACAGAGGGCAGCAGAGTGAGGCCCTCCTGCAGGGAGCACCTGCTCCCACCTGGGTCCTGCAGTCTCCCAGGGCCCTGGGGGGCAGGTGGGGTGCATGCGGGCCTCGAGGGTGGGTCTCCCCAACACGCTCGCAGGTGTCGAGGGGAGAGTGAAAGACGCCAGGCCTGTTGGGTGGGCAGTACTGGAGCCCAGAGAAGCCTGTGCTGGGGGCCACCCCCTGGGCCCAGCTGCTTGGCAGGCAGGCAGGGCGATACCCATGTTCACTTCCGGCCTTTCTGCTCTGTTCCCAGGGCACCCGCATGCCTGCCAGTCTGTGCCATCCTGTTTTCTTGTCTATAGCTTTGTCGGCTAGTCTAGCACCCAGCCAGTGCCGTGCTCCCGCTCTGTCCTCCCTAACCGCCTTGGGCGTTCTCGCACGGACATCCTTGCCCAGAACCTGAGGTTGGCTCTCAACACACAGGCCCAAGAATAGTAAGTGAAGGACCACGTCGGGACTCAGAGCTCTGTGGACCAGGACTGAGGCTCTGGGACCCAGGGCCAGGAAGAGGAGGAGGGAGATGGGGGGAAGGGCTGGTCCCATCGCCCCCTCCTCCACTCTCCTCTGCAGCACAAACCGGCTCTTGCAAGTCAACTCGCCTTTAGAAGGTCATTGACGCTTTGCTTGAAAGAAACCGGAGCCCGGGTGAGGGCCCAGAGCTGCCGGAGAACCTTGAGCCTCTCCCAGCCTCTGACTTTCCCGGCGACGCCCCCAGCCCCTCCTCCTGCGGGCTCTGTCCACCTGCATAGTCGAGGCCCAGGGGTATGTGCCATGCTGGGGAGTAGCACTGTAGCACTGTCCTCCGGTTGTTCATCGATTTGCTCGAGCGGGCACCAGTAACGTCTCCACTGTGAGACTTGTTACTGTGTTTGGCATATCGAATACGTCACAGGGAGCTTGCCAGGCTTTGCCGTGTAGGCGCTATTCTCGGTAGCTTGCCGGGCTCTCCGTGAAGGGTGGAGAAATCGAACCCAGGTTGGCCGCGTGCAAGGCAAGCGTTTGCCCTACCCGCTGTGCTATCGCTCCAGCCATGCTGTGGGGGGACACGGGTCAATGCCCGCTCGCTCGTGCCCCACCCCCAGGGACATGCAACCTTTGTGCCCAGCTCTCCAGATCCCACAGCCGGTCTGCACCCCCCACCCCGTGCCCAGCGGAGCCCCGGCTTGCGGGCCTTGGGTGCCCTTCTTGGATTATGCCTCGGTTCCCCTGCCGTGCCTGCGGGGGTCGGGCCCCAGGGGAGCCGCCGGCCTCAGTTGGTGCTGAGGTTTAAGGTGGGAGCTGGGCCTTGAGGCACCCATGGGAACTCTCGGGGAGGGGCGTCGGGGGGAGCGTGTCTGCTCTGGATTCTGTGCTCAGGGCACGTGGCATAGCGTGCCAAAAAGGGAACGCAGCAAAACTTCCCGTAAAACCGCTCCCTGGGGGGCTGGATCGACAGCACAGCGGGGAGGGCGTTTGCCTTGCACGCTGCTGATCCGGGTTCGATTCCCAGCATCCCGTATGGTCCCCTGAGCACCGCCAGGGGTAATTCCTGAGTGCACAAGCCAGGAGTCAGCCCTGAGCATCGCCGGGTGTGACCCCCCCCAAAAAAAAACAAAAAAAAGGCCAAAATGTGATTTCCTCTGAGTGTGTGGTCAGGGAGCAGAGAGCCCAGCGCCTGGCGGAGAGGGAGGCAAAACTGCCCAATTCTCCAAGAATGGAAGTTTCCAAAGACAGCGCAGCGGGGAAGGTGCAGAGGGGGAGGAGCTTCTGCAGGACAATGCCCGCGTCGTCACTCACGGGCAAGTGCCAATCCCCCGAGGGCAGCATGTCGCATGCGCCGGGCAGGTGGCTCACCTCTGTCCAGGATGAAGCTGGGGCCACATCCTGCGATGCTCAGAGCTGACTCCCGGCTCTGTGCTCAGGGCTGACTCTCGTCTCTGTGTGCTCAGGGCTGACTCCCGGCTCTGTGCTCAGAGCTGACTCCCAGCTCTGTGCTCAGGGCTCACTCCCGGCTCTGTGCTCAGGGCTCACTCCTGGCTCTGTGCTCAGGGCTCACTTCTGGCTCTGTGCTCAGGGCTCACTCCTGGCTTTGTGCTCAGGGCTCACTCCTGACAGTGCTCAGAGGACTATGGGGGTGCCAGGGATCGAACACGGCTCAGCCATGGGCAAAGCAAGAGCCCTCCCTGCTGCGCTCTCTCTGGCCTAATTTTTAAGTAACTTTTTCACCGAAAACCTGACAGCAGTCAGCAGACCCGTGAGGACAGGAAGCGAGAGAGATCTCCGCTTTACTGTCTGTGCGAAACGGTAGGCACTGGGGGAGCGGCTGGGAAATTTCTAATCAAGTGAAACAAACTCGTCCCCCATGACCCCACCGCCAAAGCGCCGGGAAAGTCCGGCTCTGGGGTCAGCAGAGAGGAGGCCAGTCTGGGCTCACTCAACAAGCTGCGTGCAAATGTCTGCAGGGTTCGAGCGATTCCGTCTTTGAATCGTGGCCAAAGGCTGGGAGCATCACTCCACTTCTGGGGGCGTGACACGTGGAACCCGGCTCAGCAGGGACCAGGAACCGTGGCAGAACATACGGAGAAGTGCATGACTCTTGGGAGCACTGTGCCAAGGGAGTAACGGCCAGACTCAAAAGGCGGCGTACTGCGGCTGCCCCGCTCGGACAGCCTGGGGCAGGCGGGCAGAGGGACGGGAAACAGGTCAGGTGCCCGCCCAAAACCAAGTGGAGGGGCAATAGCACAGCGGGCAGGGCATTTGCCTTGCACGCTGCTGATCCGGGTTCGATTCCCAGCATCCCATAGGGTCCCCCGAGCATCTCCAGGAGTGACTCCTGAGTGCAGAGCCAGGAGGAACCTCTGTGTATCTTCAGATTTGACCTAAAAAGAAAAAAAAAAGTGGAACTAGCTGGGAGGGGTGGAAGTGAGGGCAGGGGTACCCCTGGGAAGGGAAGTAACTGAAGGGGAAGGGAAGGGAGGACGGCTGGAGGCGGGGGAGTCCGTCCACACTGGGAAAGTCGTCAAGCTGGACTCATTTCTCTTGTGTTGTTTGTTCAGCTCGGCGCTTAGGCAGTCCGGCGAGATGCATTTGTGTGCAGTCACGGGCCTGAAGCGGGCACTCCCCGCCGCCCTCCCTCAGCTCAGACGATCAGGTTCCCAGCGTTCGAGAGATTCCTGAGCACTGCACTGATGCTCTCCCCTCCGGGAAGGAAGCGCTTCCCGCAAAATCCACAGAAGGAACGACTCTCGCTCCAGGACCAGTGCTCCCTCCGCCCTCCCTAAACACTCGTGCTAGGTGCCCTGCGGCACTCCTGCCTCGTGGCCAGAGAAGAGAAGGTCTCAGGGGCCGAGGCTATGCGGGAGGGCGTCGGGAAGACGGCAGAGGAGGCCCAGGGCAGAGAGCAGAGGTGCCAAGTTGCTGGGTCCGTCTGTCCCCTTGACTCTGCGTCCAACGCCATGGGCTGACCGAGCACTCATCTCTCCCACCGTTCTCTGCTTCAAACCGCTGCCCTGGTGCTCCCACAGGCAGTGCTCCTCCTCCAGCACCTCCACCAGGTCGACTGCTAGCCTCACCTCAGAGGGACCCGCTCACTCCCCTCCCCGTTCCCTGGATGCCCCTAACACGTGCTGGGGTTGCTCCATGCGTCCCATGTCTGGGTCAGCTAGAACTTGGGGTGGGTGCACAAGTGACAGATAAACCAGCCCCAACCACTTTCAGCCACACGTGGAAAGCGCAAGAATCAACAAACTGGGGCTGGAGTGATAGCACGAAGGGGAGGGCGTTTGCCTTGCATGCGGCTGACCTGGGTTCGATTCCCAGCATCCCATAGGGTCCCCTGAGCACCGCCAGGAGTAATTTCTGAGTGCATGAGCTAGAAGTAACCCCTGTGTGTGATCCAAAAAGGAAAAAAAAAAAGACTCAACAAATGTTGCTTTCAGGTCTGGCTGGCTGGATCCAGGAGCTCCAAGCTGACCAGCTTCATCTTGGTCCCTTTCTCAGTCAGGTGTCCTGGTGTTCCTGATCGTTTTCAAGCCGGTGGGAAGAACGGCAGAGGGTTTCCAGGCTCCAAAGTCCCCGGATTGGGTCCATGGAGCAAGCTTCATGCATCTCTCTCTGAGTCGGTCCCTGGAGCAAGGCCCGTGCGTCCATGCCCCAACCCCATAGATCGAGATAAGGGAGAGGAGGTTCTCCCGCGGGAAAACGGGGGTGTCATTACCAGAGGGTGAGGAGCAGTTGTGAACTGGTCCCCAGACTCCCCACCTCCTCCTGGCCACCGCCAGCTCATCTCGGCTTGGCTGGCGCTGACCTCAGGCCAGTCCCTTCCTCTGTCCAGGCCCCGCGCCCCTGCTCTGGAAGATGGTACAAGCAGCCGTCCGCGTCCCTGAAATCGCGGGAACGTTCCAGCACTTCTGGGGACGGAAGTGGAGTGTCCGCCAGAGGCGTCCCGGGCCCCCAGCCTGGGAACACGCTTCCCAGATGACAATTGGGCTCCCTGCAGCCGAAATTCCACCCCGCAGGGCCTTGCCAAGGAAAACAAGTGTGAGAAACGGGCATTAAAGGTGAGCATATTTGACGAGTTTTAAGATGACAAACTATTTACACAGGTGTGGGGCGGCCCGCACCCCGCTTTCTCTCCTTTCTCTTCCTCCCCTTTCCAAATTCTTTCCCCCAGGGGCGCCGACAGACGAGCCAAGGGAGGGGGTGGCTGGTCTTGGGGCCCTGCCCGTGTCAGTCCAGAACGCGGGGACACGGGGCGGGGGGCGGAGCGGCAGGTAAA
The DNA here is from genome assembly GCF_029834395.1 of Sorex fumeus. NCBI lineage: Eukaryota > Metazoa > Chordata > Mammalia > Eulipotyphla > Soricidae > Sorex > Sorex fumeus. The sequence continues at coordinate 59,615 of NW_026606270.1, forward strand.
CGCGCGTCTGTGCGTCGGGGCGCTGCCCCCGGCCCCTTCCTGCTGGCTCTGTCCCCCCGCCAGCTGTGCCGGGGGGACAGGCGGCTGGACTCCTGGGAGCCCCGGCAGGGCCTGTGCCCCCCCGTGAGCTCCCACGGTCCCGCCCCCGGTAGCACCAGCCTGGCACCGAGCAAGGGAGGGGGAGAGAGTCGGGTGGTGTGGGTCCCCCTCCCCGTGCCGTGGGAAAGGGCGCAGGAAACGGGCGTGAGCCCCTGCCCAGTGGGCTGCAAGGAGGCAGAGCGGGTGGAGAAGGACTAAGCATGGTAAGTCCCTTAAGAAAAGCAACCAGGGGAGGCGCGGGGCGGGGAGGGGGGAAGGGGGGGATCGGGAGGGGTGAGGTGTGGGGATACAGGGGCCGTGGCAGCACTCCAGGTTGCCCGAAAGTGACTGTTTGTTTGAACTGAGAAAGACGAGAAGGAGCCAGAGGTTGAGGGGCTGTGGGTGTGCGTGTGGGTGTGGGTGGGGAGGGGCTGTGAAGGAAGGACCTTGTGGTGGGGGAACACACGTGCAAAGGCCCTGGGGTAGAAGTCAGAGGAAGCCAGTGCGGGCAGGAGAGGAGAGGAGCTGGCTCCGAGCAGGTCCTGGGCTTTGTGCTGTTTCATCCAGGAGGACACTGAGGTCCAGGGTCACCCCGTCTCGTCCCTGAGGGCCCGCAGAGCACAGTGGGCGGGAGCGAGGACAGTCCCTGCCAGCTGCTGCCTGCCGCTTGCCCTTGGGGAGTCGGGCTGAGGCCGCTGCTTCCTGTGGGAAGAAAGTGGGGGCCCTTTTGGCTGCTGAGTCATGGGGGGCACCACAGGCTCTCAGGCCACAATGGGTTCTGCCTCAGTTTACCCACCTGTAAAAAACCGGGTTTAATAACACGTCTGCCTCTGGTGCTGACTTCAGAGGGTGCTCAACGGGCTAATTACCGCCTGCTGGTTCCGGGAGCCTTGATGAAAGGGGGTGGGAAGTGGGCGCGCGGAACCCCGGGGGTAATTACCCCCCCCACCCCCCGCCCCAGGGCAGCAGGACGGGTCAGTACCCAGCTCTCCTCAGACCCCGTTGGGCCCTCAGACCTCCACACCCGGTGGGCACAGGGGCGGCCCCATCTGGGTTCAGACCACACCTGGGCTGGGCCCTGGCGGAGCTCAGGCAGCGACTCGGGCCTCAGTGTCTCTGTCTGTGTGATGGGGGCAGCACCCAGGCGGCGAGGGGCCCTTGGGGGGGACAGTGGCAGGTCAGACCGCAGCCCCCGAAAAGGGCCTTCCTGGGAATGGAGAAGTGACCATGGGGCACGGGGTCTCAGGCTCGACCCCCTCCCTGCAGCCCCGGGGCCCCTCCGCTCCATGCTAGACCTCACACGCCTGCAGACCCCCCGCCCCCAACTCCTCCCTTTGACCCCAGAGTCCCCGCCGGCCTGGGGTCACCCCGAGCCCCCGACCCCTCTGTCCTTCCAGCTGGGCACGGGGCTCTGGACTCGGACCTGACGGGGCAGGGGTGACCCCCGGCTCAGGACGGGAGGGGCCCAGGGCTCGGGGCTCCCCAGCAGGACGCTGGCGGGGCCTGACAGGGGGGAGGAGTGGTAACACGTCTGCACCCACCCGCCAAGCTGTCTCCCCACCGCCCTGCCTCCAGCCACCCACCCGGGGCCTCGCACACCCCCAGCTTGGCCACTCCTACCAACTCCAGCACACACACACACACACACACACACACACACACACACACAAGCCTCTGCAAGGCCAAGTCTCCTCCTCCAGGAAGCCCTCCGCTTGCCCCCTCATCACGGCAACTCCGCCCCCACCCGGGCACCGGGTTCCCTTCGTCCCCACCAGAACACAGGTCCCCACGAAGGCCTGACTCATCTCCCCGAGGCGGACAGCATGTCCCCGGGGCCGGGGACGCAAGAACCTCCTGCTACCTCAGACCCGTCCTGCACGTGCGCCGTCTCCCTGAGCCCGTGTCGTGACCTCGTGAGGTCAGCGAAGGATGTGCCCGTTGTCCAGATAAGGAAGCTGGTTGGAAGAGGAGGTGGTGGGCCGTGCCCCCCGCCCAGAGCCTCCAGACCCCCGAGACCACCCTCCCGACCCCCCGCCCCCGTGGCGCAGCCTCCCCCCGCGGGCCTCACTGGTCGTGCTCGCCGGGGCTGCGGCGGGCGGGCCAGCTGCTGGCCTGGGCCGGACACTGGGCGGCCCCAAGCCTTTCCGCAGACTTACTGTACATGACTCAGCAGCTCTTGTGAAATCTGGGAATCTTGTGGGTAAGGCGAGGCCCGGGGGGACGGCCGTCTGGGAAGGGGAGGCTGGGAAGGGGTTAAGGGGGACAGTGGGGCCCCCCCCGCAGGGCTGGACACCGCCTGTGGCCGGCCCCTGACATCACAGCTGCGTCAGTCCAGCCGCCCAGCCCCCCCACTTCCTCCAGCCGCACCCCCAGCAGACTCTCTGGCCTGGCCTGGAAAACGCCAGGGGCACCCACCCGCCAGCCGGCCGCTGGGGGGGGGGGGGGATCCGGGTTCGAGGCTCTGCAGGAAGCAGGGGCTGGACCCGTGACCAGGAAACAAGGAAAGGGAGACGGAAGAAGGGACGGAGGGTCCAGTCAGAGCCCCGAGGCCCACCGCCCGCCGTTGTGAGCGTGACGGCCCTGCCCGCCCATGGCAGTGCTGACCCCCAGGCTGGACTTTCTCCCTCCTGTGCTGTCCACGGCACCTTCCAGGCAGCCACGCGCACGTGGAACTCGACGGCCACCAAGGGTGGGTTCCGGTGTCCGGGGTGGAATTAAACGGATCCCACGCGGGCGAGCTCGTTCTCAGCGTCCACTCGCGCGTGTCCCCACGAGCCCCGAAGGCGCAGGCGGCGGTGCCGGACCCCGTCCGTCTCTCCCAGGGGGACAGGCCAGGGGGGCTCAGTGGTGAGTGGCAGGGCGGGGTTTGGGCCCCGGGACCCCCACCTGGGCTGCCGGAGCGCCAGACACACAGCGGGCACTGAGCTAACTCCGGGAGGCGCCCCTGAAGGCATCTCTCCTGCAGACCCGGAAGGCTGCCATCCCTGGCCTCTGCTGGGGCCGGCATGGAGAGGGTGGACACTCCCCAGCCCTCCCCGGGGGTTCTGAGGTCACAGACCCCAGAAAACACCTACACAGGGGTCGGTATCCTTCCTGCAGCACCCAGGCTCAGAGAAGGCGTGCCGTCTGCCCGAGGACACACAGCAGTGGGGATGAGACTTAGAAGCCCAGGGTGGTGGGGGTGGGGGGGCAGGCCCCTGTCCTGGGGTCCTTCCTCTTCCTCTGGCTTCTCCAGCTCCGACTCTGCACTTCAGAATAGAAGGGGACAAGGTGGGCCCTCCTTGATCACCGGGGTCGGATGAGCAAAGGGGTCGGCCCACAGCACGGAGGTGGGGGGGTGTCTGGTCAAGGGGCTGCGCTGCTGGGGTCAGTCTAGGGGAGCCTTGGCCATGCTGAGGAATCCAGTGTTTGGAGCGCCCTGAGGATCCAAGGAGGCCTTGGAATGGGGGAGGGGCAGGACCACCAAAGTGGGGCCCATTGAGGTCACCTCCCCTGGGAATGACCCGTCCAGTCTCCACTGCAGCCCCCGGGGGTGCTGAGAGGGTGGGTGGACACCTTCCTCTGCTCCAAACCTCAAGCTCATGCAGAGAGTAAACCAAAATGCTCCTGATGGCCAGGACCTGCAGAGACCCACCCCAGGACCTTTGCACAGACCAACACTCAGGTGTCACCTGTCCCTGGGGCTGTTTCTGCCCTCCATGAGAGTCCATGCTGACCCCCAAGCTCTTGTTTTTGATACAGTAGATTCTGGGGGAGTCTTGCCTGTTGTCCTCACCCCACAAGGACAGCCTGTGGGACACACTCAGGCTCTTGACCTTCTGTCTCTGACTCCCCCCCACATGGACCCAAACAGGAAGTGTGCAGTAAATATTTGCTGGGGGCAGATCCCAGGGAGGGGCTGACTGCCCCATTGCCCCCCCAGAGGCCCCCAAGCTGTGACCCCACCCTTTGGGGTGCTGGCTGCACAGCAGCCACACGGGTCTCTGCCAGCCCCTCTAGGACTGGGGGCATCAGAGAGGTGCCGTGACTTGCCCCAGAACACACAGCAGCTGAGGCTCTGGGTTCGGGCCACCCCCTGCGGGACACATGCCTCAGGGATGAGCTGGGAGTGTGACCGTGCAGCTGACACATCTCGAGCAGATGTGGGCCCAGCTCCCTGGGGCCAGCACCAGCGGCCAGCCAAGTCCCACCCAGCCCAGCTCTGGCCCGGGGGGGGGGGGGGGGCGGGACGGGGGAGGAACACAGGCCAAGAGTTCCTATTGGGCCGAATCAGGGGCTGAGACTCTTAGACTCAGTGCTGGGGGCCGGGTTCGAGGTGTGGGGGGGTTGCGGAAACCGCGCTGTGTGGGCAGGTCCCCTCTCCGCTCTGCCCGGCACTCTTCCCCAGAGGCACGTGGGTGCAGGCCGGGCAGCCCAGTGGTCAGGCGCCCTTGCTCCCGCAGCCAGCATGGGGGAGGAGGGCCCTGCCTCTGGCCCCCAGCGTGGCCCCCCACGTGGGCCACAGCTGTGCTGCATGTGTCGGCTCCTCTGTCCAGAGAAGTAGGGGACACTATCTGGCCCTGCCCCAGTCCACTCCCCAAAGCCCTGCCCCCTTCCTGATGCACAGGGAGACCCGCCTTCACTTCACCCCAGGGAGCCTGCCCTTAGGCTTAGGAGAAAGACTGACCCTCAGGGAGGGCAAGTGGCCAGTGGAGTGAAGGGGAAGGGTTGGAAGGGAGAGGGGAAAAGGATGGGTGAGGAGAGGAGAGAAGGAGGGGTGAGGAGGGGGGAGAAGGAGGGGTGAGGAGAAGAGAGAAGGAAGGGTGAGGGGAGGGGAGCAGGAGGGGTAAGAAGAGGAGAGAAGGAAGGGTGAGGGGAGGGGAGCAGGAGGGGTGAGGAGAGGAGAGAAGGAGGGGTGAGGAGAGGAGAGCAGGAGGGGTGAGGAGAGGAGAGAAGGAGGGGTGAGGAGGAGGGAGAAGGAGGGGTGAGAAGAGGAGAGAAGGAGGGGTGAGGAGAGAAGGAGGGGTGAGGAGAGGAGAGAAGGAGGGGTGAGGAGAGGAGAGCAGGAGGGGTGAGGAGGAGGGAGAAGGAGAGGTGAGGAGAGGAGAGAAGGAGGGGTGAGGAGGAGGGAGAAGGAGGGGTGAGGAGAGAAGGAGGGGTGAGGAGAGGAGAAAAGGAGGGGTGAGGAGGAGGGAGAAGGAGAGGTGAGGAGAGGAGAGAAGGAGGGGTGAGGAGGAGGGAGAAGGAGGGGTGAGGAGAGGAGAGAAGGAGGGGTGAGGAGGAGGGAGAAGGAGGGGTGAGGAGAGGAGAGAAGGAGGGGTGAGGAGGAGGGAGAAGGAGGGGTGAGGAGAGGGGAGAAGGAGGGGTGAGGAGAGGAGAGGAGTTCCCGGCTCTGCCCACACCTGGGGCTCCTGGCCCTTCCCGTGGGACCCTTCCCTCCCGGCTTCCTGCTGCTCTGGGGCGCGGGTGGTGGGCTCCCCTCACTGGGCAGTGCCGAGTGACCGTGTCCCCCTCCCAGAACCCGCCCCTGCACACACACTGAGGGTGGGGGGAGGGGGTTGGGCTCTTCCTCGTCAGCGGCATCCCTGCAAACCCGCCCTGTGCCCCCGCCCAGCCTGCCTGGCCTCTGGCCTCCTCCCAGATCTGGCGCCTCCCCAAGGTCTGGGTGCACCCTTCATGCCTGCACACAGTGCCCTGGTCCCCCACCCCAGGCCGCGGGGTCAGCCAGCCTCAGGACTCAGAGATGCGACGGGCATCTTCAGGCTCCGGACTCGGCATCGCGCACCCAACAGGCGGCTTTGTCCCGCTGGGTTCCAGAGTAGTTTGCTCCTTGCAAATAAAGGCACGGGGCCCCTCCTCTGTTTTTTTCTGGTTTGGGGGGGGCCACACGCCTGGCGGTTTTCAAGGGTTACCCAGCTCTGCCTGTGCTCAGGGATCCCTCCTGGCGGTGCTCGGGGGACCATACCAGGTGCTGGGGATTGAACCCGGGTTAGCCGCGTGCAAGGCCAGCGTCCTCCTCCTGTGCTATGACCCGGGTGCATCCTCACTGGGACCTGCTGTCCCCACCCCGCTGCCTTGGTCCCTCGGGCTGGGCCTCTCGCCAAGGCCGGGACTGGGGTATGAAGAAGCCTTGGTGCTGGCGGGGATGCCCCACCGGGGTCTGGAGGCAGCAGCCAGGGTGGGCAACTCCAGCCTCTGAAGCCTGATGACACGGTGCGTCCCTGCGGTGTTCCCTGGAGACGCAGTTCACAGCCGCCAGCCAAGCCCAGGCTCCAGAATCCCGACAAACGGAGAAGCCATCGGGGAACTTCCTGCCAGCCTTACCCCAGTTCAGGCCTTGCCGTGATTCCATTCACCCACCCACCCACCCACCCACCCACTATTCAATCACCCACCCACCACTCACACATACACACAGACACACAGACACATAGACACACAGACACATAAACATATATATACACACAGACACATATACACACACATGCACACAGACACGCATGTGCACACAGACACACAGACACACACAGACACACACAGACACATGGACACACATAGGCACACAGACACACACAGACACACAGACACACATATACACACAGACACATGGATACACATAGGCACACAGACACACACAGACACACATATACACACAGACACATGGACACACATAGGCACACAGACACATACACACAGACACACATATACACACAGACACACATGCACACACAGAAACACAGACACACGTGGACACACAGAAACACAAACACGTGGACACACATAGGCACACAGACACACACATGCACACAGACACACATATAGATACTGGCATATATATATACACAGGCACACACATTCACACAGACACACACTCATTCACGCGACGCCCACCCACCCATTTCCCACCCACCATCCGTCCATCCCCCCACTCACTCCCCATGCACCCCCGCAATCCACACCCCACCATGGTCTCCCCCTGCCCCGCCCGCCAGCCCCCTCCCCGCCCTCCTTCCCGCCTCCCTCTTCCCACTCACCCCTGATGAAGTCACCAGTCACGTGTGTGTCGCTTTCTGTGTTTTCCCATCGAACCACTGATTCGCCGTCATCTTGTTTATTCAGTCATAAGCCGTGTGTGCATTTATTCATCGATCAACAGCTCCCAGCGTGTGCCGTGGTGCGCCCACCCCGCTGTCTCCCGATCCCCCATCCCCGCGCGTGGGTGCCGGCCTCGTAACTCGCTGCTTTTCTGGTTCCTGCCATCTGCCGGCCCGTCCCGCCAGTCGCGGCTTCACCTGCTCATCCATTGTCCTCTCCCGGTCACTCCTGTCCCTTAGGGACATCCCCTGCGCCACCCAGTCGCGTCTTGTCACGGAATCGCCCCTGGACCATCACTCGGCCCTCGCCCCTCCCACTCTCCACCTGCCCGGCCCATTTTCTCAGCCCCGGCCGGAAGCCGCATCCCCAGGTGTCCGTGAGGGGCTCCGGGTGGCGCCTGCGGACAGTCACAGCTCAAGGTGGGACGGAGCTGGAGGGGCTGTGCGATCAGGGGCCGACCCCGGAGATGCGTCCTGAGCCCATCTGGGCAGAGAGAAGGCTCCAGGGATGAGGTAGCGTCCCGCCGGCCAGGACAGCAGAAACCAGAGACCGAGGTTGACACCCCACCTGCCAAGACCCTGGCAGACAGCAGGACACCGCACAGCCACGGGAACCTCACGGAGGCAACACTTCCCGAGAGCGGACCCCTCTGCCAGCTCCCACCCCGGCTGGCCCCAGAGGCTGGGTCCTTCCGAACCCCATCTGGGGAAGCCACCTGCCCCCGGCCCCCACAAAGGTGACAGTTCCCCACTGGCGCTAAGACCCTCCCCCTGTGGACGCCCAGGGCTTTCTCTGTCCCCGGCCTGGGAGGGGCAGTGTCTGGCAGACGACGGGGTGATCGCGCCCTGTCAAAAAGGATGCTGTGGGCACCGGAGCGATAGCACAGGGGGAGGGTGTTTGCCTGGCATGCAGCCGACCCGGGTCCCATCCTGGCACCCCGTAGGGTCCCCTGAGCCCCACCTGGAGCGATTCCTGAGTGCAGGGCGGGAATGACCCTGAGCATCGCCAGGCGTGGCCCACAAACCAACATTAGTGTTTCATTTCGAACACCGGCTTGCGTCTAAAATGCAAACTACGGCCGGAGCCATGGCACGAGGGCCGGGTGAGGCGTCTGCCTTGCACGTGGCCAGCCCAGGTTCGATCCCCGGCCTCCCGTAGGGTCCCCGAGCACCGCCAGGAGTGATTCCTGAGTGCGGGGCTAGGAGTGACCCTGAGCATCGCTGGGTGTGGCCCCCACACAAACAAACAAAAGTGCTGTGTGCGGGGCTGGTCCCAGGGACCGTTTCCCGCCAGCTCAGCCCACACTCAGTCTGGGAGTGGCAGCGGCTCTGTCTCAGGGTGTCCCCGTCCGCTCGGCCGCTGCTCCCGCCACGGCCACGGCTGGGGGCCACTTCTCCCCGCCCCCCTCCCACGAGGCCGGTACCTGCGAAGGGCCCGAGTGACCCCGAGATTCCGCTCAGCCCGATGGGCATGACCTGGAAATTCCCTCGAACATTCGCTCATTAAACCATCCCGTCCTCGCCACCGCCGCCGCCGCCGCCGCCCACGGCCTCCCTCGCTCCCTTACTCAGCTCCCGGAGCGCCCCAGAAACCCGGGCGAAGGAGTCTGACAGGTTTGGGGAGCAGCTGCCCTGCCCGCCACCCACCCGCCAGCCCGCTGCCCCGAGCCCAGTCGTGGCCGGGAGCCTGCAGCCGGCTAAGGCACGGGCTGGACAGGTGAGGGGGACAGGTGGGGTCCAGAGAGCCCACCCTGCCCAGCACAGCAGCCACGCCTGGCACACTCACTGTCGTGAAGCTCTGGAGGCAGCGGATGTGCTTACCTCAGGGGGCCACGAGGCTTCCAGAACATTCCAAGGGCTGTTTCTGCAACCGATCTGTTTGGGTTTTGTTGGGGGCCGCACCTGGCAGTGCTCAGGGCTGACTCCTGGTTCTGCACTCAGGACTCAGTCCCAGTGGTGCTCGGGGGACCTTGAGGGTCCCTCTCCAACCAGGTTCCTGCAGCCCGCTGCCCGGCCACCTGGACAGGTCCTCCGGTTGCCCCAGTTGGCCGGTTCCCGAGGATAAGACACTTCCTGCATGCCCAGCCCCGGGGCGGGTGCCGAGGCCAAGAAAAGCAAGACCAGGTCTCTGCCCCGCGGGTGCCCGCGGCCAGAGGCGGGGGTACAGAGGCCTGAGAAGACAGTGGACGCCGTACCCCTGCCGGCCCCCAGCAGGACGCAGAAGGAAAGGAGGCGACACGGCAGGCTGTGCTCTGTGGCCCCAAAGAGAGAATGTTCTGGAGAAGGCAGAGTGACCGGCAGCCCCAGAATGCAGAGGGAGGATGCAGCCGGGCGCGGGGCGGTGCGGGGGGGTGGGGGGGGGGTGCAGGAGAAAAGGACACGGGCAGCCCAGGGAGGCGACCGACATGTTTTCTGTCGTGTGTCCAAACCTGTCTCAGGGAGCCCAAGAGTGGGGCGGGGACTGTGTGCTGGTGACACTCTCCTGTAAGCTCTAGGGTAAAAAGGAGATCAGGAGAAACTCAGGTAGGCCCTGGGGAAAGGGCAGGAAGTGCAGTCAGGGAGGGCTTCCTGGAAGTGGTGGCGGTAGTGGTGGGGGTGTCATTAAGCCAAACTTTGAAGATTAAAAATGAGCTCCCCAAGGAAAGAGAGAGTGCTCTCAAGTCCCAGGTGGCCTGAGTTCAAGCCCAGACTCCTCTCCTTATAAGCACTGTGACTTTTGGCGGGAGACCGGAGCTCTCTGACTCAGTTTCCCCACCGTAGCCTGTCTTGCAGGGCTGGTGAGAGGCTTCAGCTCTGGGATGCTCGAGCCTGGCAGGCCACAGTCAAGACATTTCCAATTGCCCCCCCCCCCCCAGGGAGCTACAGCCAAGAAAGGGGGAGAGGCCTCAGGGTCCGGCTGATGCACGCCTGTGCCCACTGTGCGGGGGGGTGGGGGCTATCCCTTCCGAGAACTGGGGGGCAAGGGAGGGCCGGAAGCACAGCAGGACCCTTATCAAGGCTGCCCCTTACCAGGGCACAGGCAGTATTTAAAACTTGGGGGGCAGGGGCTGGAGCGATAGCACAGCGAGGAGGGCGTTTGCCTTGCACGCGGCCAACCTGGGTTCGATTCCCAGCATCCCATAGGGTCCCCCGAGCACTGCCAGGAGTGATTCCTGAGTGCAGAGCCAGGAGGAACCCCTGAGCATCGCCGGGTGTGACCCAAAGAGCAAAAATAAATAATAAATAAATAAATAAAATAAAACTCTTTTTTATTTTATTTTGAGAGCACTTTCCCCGCCCGCAGCCAACCTGGGTTTATTCCCCGGCCCCCCACATGGTCTCTGGGCCCTGCCAGGGGTCGCCCCTGAGCATCTCTGGGGGTGTCCCCCCAAATAACTGGGGAGCTGGAGAGAACACAGGAGCCAGAGCTCACGCCTTCCCTGAGCTGAACCCCACTCCAGCCCCTGATCCCACATGCCCCCTAGCCTGGAGTTCCCCCAAGTCCCGCGGGGTGGGGGGGCGGAACCCTGGTGGTCCCAAGCGTCATACTGCCAGGCCCCGTTCCCTGAGACGCACCGAGAAGAATGCTCTGAGCCCCTGGACCCCACAAGCAAACACACTCGACAAACAAAAGGGGAAATTCTAGGTGGGACCAGGCCTGGGGGTTGGCGGGGGAGCCATGCCGCATTCTCCGAGCGAGAAAGCTGGACGGGAGCCGCCCGGGTGCCCGGCTCGGGGTCGTCTGGGCTTGCTTGCCGCTGGCCACGGGGAGCTCACTATCCCGCAGGGCAGGCCCGTCGGAGCGGACCTCCCACGCCGGCCCCCCACAAACATGCCCCCCCGGAAAGGACCGGAAGCGGGAGGGGAGGGCCTGACACATTTCCTGGGTGCCCGGCCCCGCCCGGCTGCAGCGGGAGGGACGCAGATCTGGGGGGGCCGGGCACTGGGGGGGCCGGGGCACGCACAGGCTTTCCTGTCCTGCTCCCTGGCTTGCATCTGGGGGATCGGGGTCGAGCCGGGGGCAGGCGGGCCGGGCCCTGTCTGGGGATAAAGGCCGACGCCCCGGGGTGCAGCCGGTTTAATAACAGGCTCCAGGAGGGGTTTGAACCCCGGAGAGGAGGTTCAAACACGAGTCGCGCTGCCCACGGTTCTGTCTGTGGCTCTGGAAGAGGCTGGTTCCCACACCCGGTGGGCCTCGCGCCCACTCGCCAACCCGCTGACCCCTGGGGTTCCCGCTGGGGGCCGCCCAGGCACGGGCTTCGCGGGGTCCTGCCAGCGAGATCACCCTTCCCCCATCCCCCGCCCCCCCGCACCCCGCACCAGGTCTGCCCTGCCCTCTCCCCACCTCGACCTCCCCACTCCCCACATCCTGGCTCAGAGCCTCCCTGGCGCTCTCTAGGCAGGCCCGGCTGGGGCGGCCACAGGCCCTTTGCACCTGCTGCATTCTCCAGCGCCAACCAGGGCAGCTCATCCTTCACACCTCCTCTGAGAGGCCCTCCCTGACGCTCCGTTCCTGCACCCCGCCTGATAATCCTCTTTGGGAGCCTTCCCGGGCAGGGACTGGGCCTGTCAGCAGGGGTCAGCGGGCCCAGCCTGGCACCGCCTGGCACCCACCTCGTAGGCTGAAGTAAGCGAGTGAGTGAGACGGATGTTGAAGACTTTGAGCCCCCTGTGTTGGGGGGGGTCATCAGCCGAACCCCGTCCCCTGCACACAGAGGCCAGGGAGGGAAGCGGCGCCCAGCCCCCACGCCCCACGTGCCCCCCGGCCCGCCCTCCATGCCAGCCCCTGGCACCCAAACTTCTCAACTTTCCCTCCTTTCACTGGGTGCCAGCTGGCGCCGGGCCAGCGCCTCTCCCCCGGCCGCCCGCCGCCCCGGGCACCAGACTCATAAAGGACGAGGAAGGCCCGGGGTGGGCTGGCGGGGTGCCGTGAGCAGCCCCCAAGCCCGGCCTCCCCCCGCGCGGCCAGACACCTGTGTAATGAGTGTCATTACGGGGGACCCGCCGGGCAGGCCCCGGCCCGCCCCGCCACCCAGGCTGCAGAGGGTGCTGAGGCCGGGGTGCAGGGAGCACCCCAGGGTTCAGGCCGGGTGGACCCCCCTCCCCCCATCACTTCATGGCCTGGCCCGGCCCCGCCGGTTTGAAAGGAGACGGCAGCCCTCACTGAGCGAGCACCTTTGGGTGTCCACTCACGCTCGGCCCGGCAATGGCCGCTGCCCACCCTGGACACGGGCCCGTCCACTCGCTGGCTGGCTGTCTCCGCATCTGAGCACGGCCACGAACGATGCTGCCTGAGCGCCGACGCCAACTGAACAGCAAGCGCTCAGCACGGGCCTGTGTCCCTCAGACACGGCTCAGAGAGGGAAAGCCGTGCCCGCAAGGCCACACAGCAGCAGGCCAGGCCCAGGCGCCCGCCCGGGGCATCTGGTTCCAGGGTGAATGTCCTGAGCGTCTGCTGACCCTTGACCCCACCTGTTCACCTGCCCCCCCAGGGCAAGGGATGCTCGCTGTGTCCCTGGGACCACGGAGGCTGGGTGAGGGGCGTCGCAGAGCGCTAGAAAACCAGGCCCCACAGTGAGGGTGGGCTGAGGCGCGGGTGCCCCCTCCCCTGGGGCCCTGACCCCTCTCTGGGCGCCTCTGTGGGGTCTCAGGGCCTGCCTCTCCCGTCCAGCACCCGGCCAGGCTGACTCCCCCAAACCTGGGCCTGGGCCCTCCGCACCCCCAGCCTGCTGCTCCCCCCCAGTGCCCGTTCTGCATCCCAACCAGAGGGCAGCCCCGTGGGGGGGCTTGAAGGGAGCCCAGGGTGCCCCCCACCGTGTGCTGAGTGGGGAGCCCGACCCCGGCACCCAGACCTGACGCCCCTCTCCGGAGGGCGGGGCCGCTCCAAGGGGCTGGGAACCGACCGTGAGCGAGAGACGCTGAGTGTCCTGCGGGGCCACATCCGCCTGCTCTGCACAGGGGGGCCAGGGGCACCCCAGCCCCCCACGCCGACCCCCGCCACCTGCTCCCCAAACGCCCCAGCCTTCCGCCAGGCCCTTTGCCAGTGCTCCCCAGAACCCCTTCCCTCCTCCCTCCGGGCTTCCCCAGAGAGGCCCCTGGACCTTTGTATCTCCGTGGGGGCGCTCGTGGCTGAGCCCTCTCCTCCGCGGTTTACTCACGAGTCCGCACACACGTGCACACGCCAGCATATACACACAGATGCACAAACGCACACACATGTGCACACACGTGTACACGCATGCACACACATGTGCACACATATGCACGCACACGCATGCATGCACCAGCACATACACTCAGATACACACACATACACACACACAGGCACGTGCATGTACACACATGTGCACACACATGGACACACACCCGCACACACGTGTGTGCACAGAGATACACATGCACGCACACACAGGCACATGTACGCGTACACACATGTACATGAACACACATGCACACACATGGACACATATCCACACACACGCATGCACACACATGCACACACCAGCACATACACACAGATACACACACGTGCACACACACAGACGCACACCCACAGATGCACACTCAGACGCACACACGTGCACACGCACGCGCACACAAGCACACGCAGGAGTGACTGCGCCCCCAGAGCCTGGCAGGCAGAAGATGCTTGAGCCAAGTCTGGGGGGCAGGAAGGCCAGCACGGGCGTCCACCCGCCCCGCCGCGTCCCCAACCCCGAGCCCCACGGCCTGTCGGCGTCCCACCCCGTAAAACCTGCCCCTGCTCTTGGCCTCCGTCGCCCCCAAGGCAGACCCCGAGCTCGGCTCCAAGGCGGGGAAAAACGCACTTCTGAGCCCCTCAGTCACCCCGTCCCAGTGTGGGCGCAGACCCTGCACGCCCCCCACCACGCCGCTGGGGAGGGCCGAGGCCCCACATACCCCCCGTTACAGGGGAGGGAACCAAAGCACAGCAGGGCCAGCACGACCCAGACTGCTGCCTCGGTTTCCCCTCCCAGCTTGGGGGGCTGAAGGATGGAAGGAGCCGGAGGGAGCAGCTGGTCCTGGTCCCTCACTGAGTGCCTCAGTTTCTCCAACCGGCATAAGCCCCCTCACCCAGCCCTCGCGGGGTTCTGGAGAGTGTCCCCTCCTGGCACCACCAAGCGTCTGGTAAACGCTCTGCTCGGACCCCCCGCCGCCCTCCCCGACCCCAGCCCCACGGGGCGGCTGGAGCACGGAGACCTCCGCAGGGTCACTGGGGCAAAGTGCAGGGGGCGGGGGGGAGTACCCAGGGGGGACGGTGCGGCCGAGGGCCAGCTCCGGAGAGCGGGAGCTGCTGACTCACCCCCCCACGCACCCTCGGGACCCGCCTGCCGCCCAAAAGTGCTGTGTCATGCCCTGTCATGCGGCCTGGGTCATTAATACCCGGTTCTGGGAAGCCCAGGCCCGTTCCCGGAAGGGGTCAGCCAGTTCAGTAAACAGATTGGTGGTCATCGCGAGCGGGGCGGGCCTGCAGCCGGGCAGGGGCGGGCCGGGCGGCAGGGGCTGGACAGGCCGGCGGGAGCCCACCGCAGAGGACAGCCTGGGGCCCCGGATGTCTCAGCCCTGGGGTGATGCCCGGCTGGCCCAGCCCCTCGGGAAGCTCCCTGCAGGGGGTCGGCGGGAGGGGGCGGCAGGAAAGGCACAGCTGCCTGCTCGGGCCTCGGCCCGGGACCCACTCTCATTCATTCATTCATTCATTCATTCACTCAGTGGCGCTCACCCCCATGCACAGGATCAAGCCGCGCTTCCTGAAGTGCCTACTAAGCGCTGGCCCAGCTCTGGGCAGCCCCTGAGCTGCCTCCTGGCCCCACTCACACCCCAGAGCCCCCCGAGGCAGGAGGGCCAGACAGTGCTCGGGGTATGGGGGGTCACCCCACATCCCCGGGACCGAGGTCGGTCAGCCGCTTGTGCTGCCGCTCTGGGCTGTGTGACGGCTTAGCCTCTCTGGGCTCCCCGCAGTCCAAAGTCGGGGCTCATAAGCGCCAGGCGGGGGGGGGGGGGGGGGTGGACAGCGGCTCTGGGCCAGAGCTCGAGGGCAGAGGCGGGCACCGGGTTCTCCTCGGATTTTGCCCAAGTGGGCAGGGATGAGGGCTTGGCCCCAGGCCTGCCCGAGGAGGAGGGAGTGTGGACAGCTGTGACGGCCTCTGGCATCGTGAGGAAACGGTCTGAGCTAAGCGTGAGCACTGAGCGAGGGCAGCAGCCCCCGGGGAGGGGACGCAGACCCCAGCCGGCAGGACTGAAGACCAGGGAGCCCCGAAAGTCAGAGACCCCCTCCCGTATCCAGGGACCCCCAGACCCCGCGGCCCAGGGAAGCGTTCCTAGGTGGGGCCCTCGCCTGCCTGCCCCGCTGCCCTCTCCCCTGCCTGCCCCCCGCCCTCTCCCCTGCCCGCAGCCCCGCCGAGTGCTGACCCTCCATTTTTCCTGAGTGGGGTCCCGGCCTTCCTTCCCTTCCAGAGCCGCGCGGTCCCTGGAACGTCTTAGGTGACTCCTGTCCTGGTGGCAGGGAGGAGCCCCTGCCCTCTGCTTCCCCCCTCCCCCGGAGAGCCCCCTCAACTCCAGGCCCACCCCAGCCCGGCCCTCACGATCTTCGAGAAGCCCCCAGGGGCCCACAGGGACCTCGCCAGGCCTGTCCAGCCGCCTCCTCTGTCACTGCACCAGCAGCCGGGGAGACCCAGTTCCTGGCACGGTGCCCTTGCCAGCCCCGCTCCCCCAGCACACAGTTCTCCCCGCCCCGGTCTGGCCCGTGTCGTAGCTGCAGAGCCCTCGGCCGCCCCCCAGGGCACCCGCCTCTCCTCCCCTGCTGGGCTCCTGCTGCCCCCAGGACCCCACAAGTCTTCCCAGTGGGGGCCTCCCTGCTGAGCATATGGGCATTCTTAGGGGTGTGGTACACTGAACACTGATGTCCAGCGGGGAAAGCACAGATATGCTCCATCCCCCTTTTGGACACAGGTCAAGCCCTCACAGAGAATTCCTTTGCCCTAGATCCACGGGGTTTAGAACCTTAGGGGCTGGGGGATAAGGGGCTTCATCCCCAGCAATAAACATCTGAACTTCTGGGGGTCTAGGCCTGCATTTCCCGGCCCACACCCCCAGCCTTAGATTTCCCACCCAGCAGAGTTTTTCTACCCCAGGGCCTTTGCATGTGCTGTGGTCCAGAGCGGCACTTTCTGCTCAGCCATGTGGGTTGGCCGTCATTGTCTGGGGCCACCTGTCCCTGTCCTCTCACTATCTGACATACTCCTAAGTCTACTCATTGCCTGGGACCATCCCTCATGGGGACAGAGGGCCATCCCGGTGGTACATGTGCCTGATTTCTGGGTCTCCCAGTCCCTGCTATTACGGTGCTCAGTACCAAGTGGCTGAGAGGCGTCCCGTCTGTTTGAACCTTAGAACTGAACTCCAGGGGCGGAGTCAACCCCCAGCCCGGGCATCCCATGTCCTTCCTCCAGGACAGAGCAGATCTGTTCCCCAACTCTGCCACCCAGTGTCTGCTGGCTTCCAGGCCTGCTGAAGGGGGTCACCCAGCCCCCCAGAGAGAGAGGAGCAGAGGGCAAGACAGAAGGGGGTGTCGGAGCGGGGGTGACAGTTCGGGAGGGCTCCTCTGGGCAGCCCTGACCTCCTGGAGGTCCTGTGTTCCGGGCCTGGGGAGACCTGAAGCAGGAACTCGGAAAACCAAGGTGGACAGTGTGACCCGGGAAAATGCCAGGGGGACAGAACTCGCAAGAAACCCCCCCAAACCCTCCAGCACCACACCCCGACAACCAGCTGACGAGGACCCGGTCTCGTGAGGTTAAGTTAAAAATGAGGCGGAGCTTTTTCTGGCCAAAAACACCGGAACTGGGGCTGGAACTGGCACAGCAGGCAGGGCATTTGCCTTGTACGCGGCTGACCCCAGTTCGATTCCCAGCATCCCATAGGGTCCCCTGAGCACCACCAGGAGTAATTCCCTAGTGCGTGAGCCAGGAATAACCCTGGTGTAATGCCGGGTGTGACCCAAAAAGCCCCCAAAACAAAACAAAACAAAAACACTGGAACTTCTCGGCATCGGGAAGGGGACCTCCCCACGTCCCTATAGTTGCGGGAGCCCTGGCGGCCACACCCACGTCCCACGCCGCTGCTGCCACAGAAGCTCGTGCCCTGGCATGTGCCAGAAGCCTCGTCACTAAACCTCGAAGGAGATCCACTAGCCGCAAAACACGTCTCGGACGCTCCTTCCCGGCACAATCCTTCCGGGACAATCTCAGAGACGCAACAATTTTCACGAGTTTTCTTCTACTGAAATAGTTCTCGGTCGTTCTGTTAGTCATTGAGTGGCAACCAGCCGTAGAAAACAAAGTACCGTGGGCCTGCTAAGGGCCCCCTGGGGGGAATGGTTGGGAAGATGGAGACGACGGTGGAGAGAAGGTGACCGTGGCAGCGGGGTTGGGGTTGGGATGATGCGTGCTGCCAACAAACCATCATGCACCAGACTTTGTAAACCACCGTGTTAAAATAAAGCAGGGGAAAGTGAGGTGGGTGAGGGCCAGAGACGGGACAGGTCGCGAGGGGCTCGCCTTGCATCCTGCCAGTCCCAGTTCCATCCCCACACACACACGTGCTCCCCAGAGCACCCCCTGAGGTCACCCCGGAGCACAGAGCCAGAACAGCCCCTGGGTGTGGCCCAACCCCTCCAAAAGTGAGGGGTGCAGTATGTCATACTGTGGTCACGCATATGCCCAGCGTGAGCCCAGGTCACACATATGCCCAGCAGGCCCCTGGGTACTGCCGGGTGCAGCCCTAGGGGTCCCCGGCACTGCAGGCAGCACGACTCCAGGGTCCCAGCCTCCAGCTGGGCTGGCCCAGAACCATCCGCTGGGCCCAGAGTCCCTGAGCCCTGCAAAGACAGAGAAAATAGGGCCTGGAGCGGTAGCACAGAGGGGAGGGCGTTTGCCTTGCATGCAGCCGACCCTGGTTCAATTCCCGGCATCCTATAGTGTCCCCTGAGCACTGCCAGGAGTAATTCCTAAGTGCAGATCCAGGAGTAACTCCTGAGCATCGCCGGGTGTGACCCAAAAAGCAGAGAGAGAGAGAGAGAGAGAGAGACAATAAACCGATTTCCAATCCAACCCAAAGGTGCAGATGCCAGCTGGACAGAGGGTGGGAGGGAGGGTAGTCAGTCATATCTGAAATATCTGCTGGGTGGGAGCCAAGTAGAGGCGCTCGGGGCGGACTCCTGGCTCTGTGCTCAGGGATCACTCCTGGCAGGGCTCGGAAAACCGTGCGGGGCTCCGGGGACGGCGCTTGGGCCGACGGCGTGCCGGGTGAGCGCCTGGCGTCAGCTCTCTCCCTCCAGCCCCGACAGCCACGGCTCTTCCCCTGCTACCCCACAGCCCGCAGCCCACCCCGCCTCACCTCTGCCTGTGCCTCGCTGTGACAGGCCCTGTCTGCCAGCTTCCCCTCCCCTCATGATACCCTGCGCAGGGCCACAGCCCCCAAGAAGCTCAGCCGAGGGACCCGCCCAACCCAGGGGACACTCCTGAGTGCCCCCCGCCCCATCTCTAGCTTGTGATTAGGAGGCAGGGGTGGGGGATGCCGGACTGGTTCTGGGGGCACCTCGCACCCAGGACCCAGGGAGCTGCCCTTGGCCCCACCTCGTCCCGCGACCCTTGGCCAAGCCCTGAGCTGGCCCAGGAGCCTGCCTGGCTTTGGGTTCTTTCTCTCTCTCTTCCTTCCTTCCTTCCTTCCTTCCTTCCTTTCTTCCTTCCTTCTTTCCTTCCTTCCATCTTTCCTTCCTTTCATTTTCTTTTTTTCTTTCTTCCTTTTTTCTTCCTTTTTTCCTTCCTTCCTTCCCTTCTGTCTTTTTTCTTTGTTTCTTTCTTCCTTCCTTCTTTCCTTCCTTTCTCTTTCTCCCTTTCTCTCTCTTTCTGTTTTCCTTTCTTTTCCTTCCTTGCTCTCTCTCTCTCTCTCTCTCTCTCTCTCTCTCTCTCTGTCTCCCTCTTTCTCTTTTCCTTTTGGTTTTTGAGCCACACCCGACAGAGCTCAGGGACTACTCCTGACTCTGTGCTCAGGGGGTCCCTCCTGGTTGGCCTCAGGGAACCAGATGTGGTGCCCAGGACGGAGCCCGGGCTGGCTATGGGCAGGCTACCGCCGGCTTCGCCATCGCTCCAGCCCCACCTTTGGGTTTTTAACGACCCAAGAGTTACTGTGTCCCACTTCAGAAACAAATAACAAAGCAGGAAACACATCAACTATGGGTTTTAACAATCGCGGGCTGATTGTCCCATTACAAAGGCGGTTTCCAACACCCGGGCAGACACTCCCTGGAGGAGCCCGCATCAAACGGAACTCCTTGAGCTGAACTGCAAAGGTGGGCGGCCTGCTGCCTTGGGGGGCCCTGGGGAGCTCCAGCCCCCCCCCCCATTGCCCAGAGAACACCCAAAGCCAAGGTGTGAGGGAAGAAAGACTTCCGCTCCAGCGGGACAACGGGCAAGACCAGCCCTTCTAGAACCTTCTAAAGCGGAACTGCATTTTGTTTGAGGTCTTAAATTCGCCTTGCCGGCCTGCATCTGGAAAGCAGGACTTTCCACCAGTGACCTCGGATTTCTGGCTTCTCTTGATAAATCAGTAGAGACCCGGGCCACGTGCCAGCCCCTCCCCCCGACCCCCGCCCCCGCCAAGCCCAGCCTGCCCTGCAGCCGTCAGCCCGCGCCCAGTCCACCTCACGCAGCACAGCCCCTGACCCGGAGCTGGGCGAGGCTCCCGCTCCCGTGTCAGCGAGTGTCGCAGAGCAGGGCGACCGCCCGGGCCGCCGAGCACCACCCCCCAGGAGCCCGCCTCGGCCCCCCTCGGGCCTCCCGGAGCTGCTGGCCTGGCCCTGAGCCCCGAGCCCCGAGGCCCGGCCTGGGTGCCGCGCAGCGGACCGGACCGGGAAGGGCCTGTCCTGTTTAGGTTTGTGGTCTCGTGAGTAACCGAGTGGAAAAAAACAAGCTTGAAAAGATAACAATTACAACGGAATTAAATCAAATCAGGCCCGTGACTCATTTATGGAGCCGAAAAAACAGAAAACAAAAACAAGCTGGTTCTGAAGCCGGGAGAGGCGGGAGGGCAGGCGGGCATCCAGCCAGCACGCCAGGCCCCCCAGGGCTGGCCAGAGGCTCCGACCGTCACTCCCCCCCCCACCACGAAGTAGGTGCCACCTGCGTGCCATGCTACCGACGGGGAAACTGAGGCACGGGGGACTGACTGGCAAGGTGGCCACACAGCCAGCGGGCAGCATCCAAGCTGGCCTGAGGCCGCCTTGCCCTCAGCGGGGTGGGCACCTGAGCCCAGCTGGTTCCGGGCACCGGGCCAGGTTCCGGGAAGCCAGCCCAGATGTGTTTAGGAGCCCCGAGCGCCTGGCGTCCCCTCTCACACCTCCCGCCCTCCACAAGCAGGGACAGGGTCATGTCCGGCGGTCACGGGAAAGCCCGGGAGCTCAGGGCCTCCGAGCACTGTCCTGCCGGGTATGTGACCGCCGGAGGCAGGGCCCGAGGGAGGCCCCTGCGCCCTGTGCCCCCGGGCTGTGGCCCCAGCCAGGCTGGCGAGGGCGTCTGAGGGGACGGGGTGAAGGGCAGCCACCGGGAACAGCACGCGTCTTCTGTGCAGCGGAAGGGGCCGCCAAGCTCCTCCATGTATGCGTGCTGGAGTGCCCACGTGTGGGCAGGGATGCATGCATACTAAGTTCATGTGTGTGCAAACATGACTGTGTGCGAGCATGAGGGCACTGTGAGAGCACATGCATGCAGGAATGGGTGCACGCTCTGTGCATGTGGGTGCATGCATGCAAGCAGGAGGACACGGGAGTGCATGCATGGATGCACGCTATGTTCATGTATGTACTGGAGCCAGAGCACAGCAGTAGGGCATTTGCCTTGCACGCAGCCAACATGGCCGAGCTGGGTTCGATTCCTCCGCCCCTCTCGGAGAGCCCGGCAAGCTACCGAGAGGATCTCGCCCGCAAGGCAAAAGCTCGCAAGCTACCAGTGATGTATTCCATATGCCAAACACAGTAACAAGTCTCACAATGTTACTGGGCCCGCTAGAGCAAATCAGTGAACAATGGGAGGACAGTGATACAGTGACACAGTGCTCTAGAAATAGTTACTTTGCAGAGAACAATAACTTTTCTTCCCTTGACTTGGTTAAAGGGGAAAGGATAGATTCCTTTGTTCAAAGGGAGCTGGAGCGATAGCACAGCGGGTAGGGCGTTTGCCTTGCACGCAGCCAGCCTGGCCGAGCAGGGTTCGATTCCTCCGCCCCTCTCGGAGAGCCCGGCAAGCTCCCCGTGGTGTATTCGATCTGCCAAACACAGTAACAACAAGTCTGTGTTACTGGAGACGTTACTGGGCCCGCTCCAGCAAATCCATGAACAACAGGAGGACAGTGCTACAGTACATTATGACTTCATGAGAGCATCATGAGTGCGTATGTGTGCACGAGAACGTGTGTTGTGAGTGAACGAGGGCCTACATGTGCTATTATTGTTCCGTGTACTGCATGGGCGTGTATTAGTGACCATGTTCACGCATTGTGCATGAGTGCATGCATGTGTATGGAGTGTGTCTTGCATGAGCATGTTTGTGTGAGAACATGACTGCATGTGTGCGTGAGAGCGTGTGCATGTGTACATGAGTGCATGTATGTGTGAGTCAGTCAGTGTGTGCCTGAGTGTGTGCCTGAGTGTGTGCCTGAGTGTGTGTGCATGTGTGTGCATGTGTGTGCATGTGTGTGCATGTGTGTGCATGTGTGTGCATGTGTGTGCATGTGTGTGCGTGAGTGCATGTGTGTGTGCATGTGCACGTGAGAGCACATGTGCATGTGAGTGCATGTGTGTGCGTGAGTGTGTGTCCTCCTCTCCACATCCTCATGATCACCTTCCGCTGCCGGGTCAGGGGGACCTAGCTGTCGGTGACAGGGCGAAGTCTCCGAGCGGAGAGGCTGCAGAGACAGGTCAACAGGGCCACGAGGTGCAGGAGGCCCGAGCTCCGGGGACGGGTTCAGGGAGGGAGTGACCCTGAGGAGGGCGGGAGCAAAGGCCCTGAGGTCTCAGCCGGTCTAGTCTCCCACCAACGGGCAGGGCAGAGAATTTACAGAAGAGGAACCTGAAGCTCAGAGAGGGGAAGCGGCTTACCCGGCGTCACACAGCCAGGGAAGGGCAGTGCGGGACCGAGCTCAGCCCCGCTCGAGGCGGGAGGGAGGGTGTGTCTGGAAACCCCTTGGCCCAGGGCAGCGGCCCAAGACTGCCAGGTTGTCTCTGACGCCTCAGCCCCACCGCAGGTCGCCAGGAGTGAAGGCGCTGCTGCAGGCCAGGGGCTTACCCGCCTGTCGGCCGTGGACCCACTCGGAGGTCTCCAGCGGCTCAGAGACAGACAGTGTCCTGCGGTCACAGCCCCCAACTCCCAGCCTGGCAGAGACCTTCCCGGGTGCCACACGGCCCCACCGAGAAACGAGAAACAGCAGGAGTGCGGGGCCAGGAAGCTGCTCTGAGGAGGGGGGTGAAGGCTGAAGGAAAGAGAACAGCACGTGCAAAGGGCCTGAGGCGGGCCCTGGCGGAGAAGAGGAGCCTCACCTGAGAGGAGCAGACCAGCCCATGGCAGGGAGCGGGGTACCGGGTTCTAGGGTCACGGGGAGGCGTTTGGCTCTGACGCTGGGTGAGGTGGAGATTCCTGGCTCCGAGCAGGACGGGACCCCATGTGGGGTAGGAGGAAACAGGAGGTGTTGGGGTACCCCCCAGAGGGGGGCTGGCAGGAGGTGGGGAGCAGCAGGCGGATTCCGGGCATCTCGGGGGGAGCAGGGTTCAGTGTGGACCGGGCGACACATCCATCCACACGGAACCAGGGTGTGGGCCACGGTTTGGGGGGTCCGTGCTGTCTCCCCAGGAGGATGGGGTCACGGGGTCCAGGCACCGTGGGGTCCCCGGCATCGTGACAGGGGCGAGCACTGGGCACCTCACCCCAGTCCCCTCCGTCTCCCCTGGTGCGTTTATTCTCCTGACACCCCTCGGGGAAGGGACAGGCACAGCCCGTTTGCCAGAGTCAGGACAGGAGGGGGTTTTCCAAGCTGTCACTCGGCCACCTGGAAACAGGCAAAAGAATCGAGTCAGGAAGGAAGCCCAGCGGAAGGGCAGCAGGCCACCGGGGCCACAGAGAAAGTTGCTGAGCACAAACGCTCCGGAGCCAATGCCACCTCCTCCAGGCAGCCAGAGTGATTGCCTCTTTGGTGACTCTGAGTCATGGGCGAAGGTCTGAGGTCATCCCGAGAACCCCGTTGCCAGCAGGAGAGGCTGGAAAGAACAGCAGAGGTGGGGTGGGGGCAGGCCCGGCCCAGCCCATGGCCTCCTGTCAGCAGAGGCAGACACAGGGGCGATGTGGAACACAGCAGTGCTCCAACCCACAGTGCTCTCCACCATATGCAGGAGCAGCCAAACACTGATGAACACAAATGTACAGGTGGTGAGGGAGGCATGGACCCCGGGGGAGAAACACCCGGTGTGTCTACCCGGGCTCATCCCTCAGTGCTCCTTCGATGGGATCAGCCTCTGTCCCTGGCTCCCAGGTGAGAAACAGGCTCAGAGAGGTAAAGTGACTTGCCCAAGGCCACATAGCAGTCGGGGGCAGAGGCAGGATTTAAATGGGTCCCTGGGGCCCACGGTGGGTCATGGGACGACCACGCCCGCACCAGGTGCCCGGGCCGGGCCAGCAGACGGGCTCCCCCTGGCCACGCCCGGCTCTGCTCTGCGACCACAGAGCCCAGATAGGGTGACGGCCACGCCCCGGCCAGCGTCCAGCCCACGCCGCCTGCTGGGAACACACAGTCCTCGGAGGAGCAGGCTCAAAATAGCACGCGCGGAACCTGGGTCGGAGCCTGGAATGCTCGGAGGCCGGCGGGGGGCGGCGGGCAGGAGGCAGCCCGGCCCTGTGTGGCCCCTGCAGCTGCTCAGGCCACGGCGGCTGGGCCTGAGGGTCAGGCCAGCTGGGCTCACTGACGGCGGGGCTGGACAGACTGCCGGCTCCTACAGCCCTCGGGCAGGCGCTGAGCATGGCCGATGGGCCAGGCTGGGCCGGGCACCGAGGACCCACAGGGCCAGTCAGATGAAATCCCCTCCCCCCTGCTGGACAGAAGAGCCCCCGTCAGGGAGGCCAGGGGCAGGGATGTGGACGTTGGGGTCGAAGCGTGTCCCACCTGCAGAAGGGTGAGAGGAGCCCAAACCGGCTGAGGGTTCCCGGAAGGGGCCGGCCCTGCAAAGGCCCTGGGGCAGCTTCAGAGTCTGGAAGGGACCAGGAAGGATGGAGGGAAGGAGGAGGCTGGGGAGGAGGGGGAGCTGGCATGAGCCTTGTCACGGTCATCCCGAAGAGGAGCCAGAGGAAGGGCCACGGGGCCTGGGCCCAGCCTGAGAGCGGGGGAGGGGGGTGTGCTGGGGACCGAGGCAGGACTTAGCCCCGACCTGGCAGAGACCCCCCAGGAAGTGGGCTGCCCCCTGGCCCCCCAGCCCCTCCTGGCCACTCTGTGCCCCCCCCCCCCCCCGTCTGGCAGAGGAGCGAGGGGCTGAGGCTGCCACAGGCACACTCCTGCCTTGGGGGCAGCCCTGCCAACAGCTCTGGGCCCAGGCAGGTCAGGAGGAGCACTGGCCTCCGAGTCCCCAGGAAGTTCTCTGCACCTCAGATCCACCCCACCCCCCCCAGAGACGCTTTGGCTCATCCATTCATTCGCTCACAGGTGTTTCCAAGCATCCGTTCTGGACAGGGTGAGTCTGGAAACAAAACTGACCCCCCATACACACCCAACCCGACGGTGACTTCTCAGGGAAGGGGGATGCAGGGAGAAGCAGCCTCTAAGTCCTGAGAGGAAGTAACTCAGTCCCTGGGAGAGGAAGAGCAGCAGAGGCCACAGCGATGGTAAGGGTGGCGGTGGGGGGGGGGGGTTGTGCAAAGGTCCTGGGGCGGCAGGTGCAGAGGCTCTGGAGTAGCACATGCAAAGGCCCTGGGGCAGCAGCATTCCTGGTGTCTTTGGGGCACTGTGAGGAGACCACATGGCTGCAACTGAGCCCAGAAGGGACGAGGGAAGTTGGAGGGAGGGCACCCACAGAATTTCTGTTCTAGAGAGCCAAGATCCAGGGGAAACTGAGTCTTGCAGGAGAGGGACAGTGGGTTCTCAGGAGTGGCTCAGACCTGGCAGTGCAAAAGTGGAGTCAGGGAGGCCCACAGGGCAGGCTGCTGGTACAGGGGCACGGAGAGGGGGAGGGGGTGAACCCGGGTCAGGAACCCCAGATGCCCGGGACCTGGGCAGCCCCGCCAAGGGGTCCCCAGGTGTGTGCTGGGGGCTGTGGGCACCTCGCGGCCTGTCCCTAGTCCCACACCCACAGCCCAAGCCCCGGGAAGGGCCCCGTGGAGGGACCCCCGGGCGCCACAAGGCCACCCACCTGTGAGGGGCCCGGAGCCTCCCGGGGGCCACAGCCCTGGAGCCTTCAGGGACAGACCCTGGCGCCTCCCAGCCCATCCCCCGCTCCAGCCTCGCTCCTCAGACGGCAACGGCTCGTTCCCAGGGGGGCAGAGGGTGCTGAGGAGAGGGAGGGGCTTCCGAGACCCTCTGGCCTCAGCTCCCCGCATCTGTGCGTCCGGTCCGTCCCCGCGGCCAGAGGGTCCAGGCAGCAGGGCAGAGTCACCACGGCCCCCGCGACCGACCACCCCCTCCCCAGCCCTGCCACGGACCCACCAACCCCAGACAGGGGCCTGAGAAGCCGGAGCTGTCCAGATGGGGAAACTGAGGCCAGAGAGAGGGTTCGGGCAGCCCACATGTGTCGAGTCACCGGCTCAGAGCTGCCCCGGGGTGGACACTGAAGGGGGGTGACCTCGAGCAGCTCACTCCCACCAGGCAGAACTCAGGCCTGTCAGCCAGAGAGCCACCCGGGGAGGAACGAGTGTCCCCTGGATCCACGGGGGTCACCAGGTGGCGGCCACAGAGCACTGGGCGCAGGGATGGGGAGCACTGGGCTGGCATTCAGGAGCCGAGGAGAAAACGGGAGCATCCACGCCACCACTGCCGCATCGCTGCTGGCGAGACCCTCCGCATCACCGCCCGGCCAGCGTGCTGACCAACCCCCCCGGGACCCCCATGCCGGCTGGCCTCCCCCCAGCCCCCGTCCTCGGCCTCTTGCTCAAGGCCCCTGGACTTTGGGGAAACAGGAGGCGGACGGGGCGTAGCCCGGCCAGGCCCGTGACGGTAAGTGCAGGCGGTGCCCCCGCCCGCACGGCCCCCCGCCCACCCGTCCGCCCTCCCCAGGCCGCCTGCCCAGGGCACACGCGGGGGATGCCTCCTCTTGCACAAGACAGGAAAGGGGTGGCCCGGGTGGGGGCGGGTGACGCCAGGACCCCATGTCCACCCGGCCGTGGCCAGGAGGGCAGGGAGGCCCCAGCCAGGCTTCCGGTGTGCCGAGTACGCCGGGCAGAAAGGAGAAGTGGACCCCGGGGTCACACGGTGACCGGGCGGCATCCCCCCCGCCGGCCCCTCTCTTCCTCCAGGCGCCCCTGACTCAGAGCCTCTGAGCCCAGGGCCCGGCCCTGCCACCCCCCGGCTGCGTGACCAGGCCGGGAAGCTTCTCCACGTCCCCGGACCACCCCGGGGGGCACTGGGGCGGCCGCCCCGTTCTGTCGGGGGGAAGAGGACAAACCCTGGCCCAGTGCCCACCACAGCGGCCGCACCGGGAGATCCAGGGGTGCACAGAAGGTGCCCCGAGCCCCCCGCCCCGGACAGAGACGTGGCCGACAGACTCGCACTCGCTGCCAGGGCTCCGGCCTCTCCAGTCGGAGGCGGGGACAGGCCGGCTCGATCCCCCGACCCCACCCCGCCCCGCCCCGGGCAGCGCCAGGGCTGGGGTTACATGCGGACACACAGCCCGGGCCCCACCCGGCCCACTCCGGCCTGAGGCTCGCAACCGACAGTGTGCCGCAGGACCCTGGGATCCCAGCCTCAGTTTCCTCATCTGACTAGTGGGCTCAAACCCGGGACCTTTAGGGACTGGGCAGGGGTGGAAACTCTGCAGAAGATGGGGAAGCGGACCCTGTCTGCTGCCTGTCCAGGACTCCCCAGGGCCTCGGCTGGCTCACGGCCCACTCAGCCTCGCCACTCCCTCGGATCACACATCCTCCGAGGGGCACCTCCTGCCCTGCTGGGTCTGTCACAGGCCCTTTGCACATGCCGTCCCTCCTCGCCTCTGCTCGAACCTGCTGTTCTCAGCTTGACTTCTCCCAGGAAGCCTTTCGAGCTCCCTGACTCACATCCACGCAACGCGCACACACACTCACGCACACACAAACACACACGTGCATACATATGCACTCGCACACGCACACACAGCATGTGCACACACTCACACGCACATGCACACATGCACACACACCGCACACGCACACACACACATGCACACACACATTCACACACGTGTGCACACACCCACATACACACACGTGCGCACACACAGGCATACGCATACACACAAGTGCGTGCCCGCCCCGTACAGATCCAAGCCTCAGTCTACCTCGGCCAGCCAGACACTGGGGTTCCTGGGGGCCCGGACACGCCCTGTGCTCCCCCCCGCCAGGGGCCACAATGTCACCAGTCAGGGCTGGGGTGTGCCTGAGGGGACCCCGAGCCCCCAAGGGGAGAAGGCGCGGCTGTGGCTGGTCTCCGAGACCCCGGGAGCGAGGCTGCGGCCCAGGGGTGGCAGGTCTCAGGAAGGGCCGACACCGGGCAGGAGAGAGTAGAGCGCAGGGCATGCCTGCCCCGCACACAGTCGTCCCGGGTTCGAGCCCCATCACCCCCTCTGGTCCCTGAGCACCACAGGACTGATTCCCAAGTGCAGAGTTAGGAGTCAGCCCTGAGCATCGCCGAGTGTGGCCCCCGCCCCCAAAATAAAACAAAACAGTGCAAGATGCGCCTAGTGGATGTGACCAGGGCAGGGGCAGGGCAGGGTGGGAGACAGCAGCTGGGACGGAGGGGAGAGGGGGCACAGTCCAGGGGGCGGCGGGGAGCAGCAAGGCAGATGCCGCAGGCGTGTCAGAAACCAGGAAGGAGCCAGCCCCCGGCCCCCAGACGCCCTCTCTGGCCCGGGACGGAGGCCGTGCCAGCCACGGGCATTCCTTTCCGGTTTACAGGCGAGTTCTCGGTCACAAGAGCCCCGGGAGACGTTCGCAAGGACAGAGAGGGAATATTTTCCCGCTTGACCACAAAGTGAGATCCTGAAAGGAAAAGGTCCCTTTTCTGCCTTTCCTCGTCCCTTCCTGGTTGGGATGTGGGGTGTGATGCCTGTGGCCGCGGCAGCTTCTCCGTTTCACGAGGACCAGAGTGAGGTGGTACCAACCTACAGGCCAGCTAAGGGGCGGGGACGGCCCCGCACCCACATACCCCTTGCTCCAAGATTCAGGTAAATGTCTTGACTGCTCCCGGTGCAGACGACAGTGACAGTCGCAGTGAGACCAGAGTGAAGCCCCAAGGCAAGAGAGAACAGAGACCTAGGAGGGAGAAGCAGGACGGGTCACTCGGAGGGAGAAGTGTCACTCTCCTCAAGTGACCCCTCACCTGGGATGCACTGATGGCCGCGAGCCAGGAGACGCCCAGGAACAGTCCAGTGCTGCCCAGAGGAGACGCCGGGCACCCTGCCCCACGGGGCACTCCCCACAGTGCTCGGAACTCACCCCACCTCAGCTTCTGGCCCTCCCCGGGGTGCAGAGAGCAGGTCGCCCGCAGGGGTCCAAGTCCCCGGCCCGTGAGCACTTGGCACAGTGTCCGGTCGTCAGGCCCAGGTGGGGCTTCCCGCGGGGATTGCTCACGGGCACCCACCGGCCTACAGGCCCAGCCCCTCGCTCCCCGGCCCCCAGCTCTCCTGCTGCGGGACGAGGGGGCCTTCTCGGGAGCCCCCCACATGCCCCCACAAGTCCCTCTGGCCACTGCACCCCCGTTGCACGCCCCCTGGGACGGGCAGCTCATTCAAGGGCTTCCCAGGGGGCCGTCCTCTGCCGCCCTCCCCGTGGGGGGCAGACCCGAGACCTCCCTGCCTGGATCACGGCCCTGTCGGTGATGTGGGGGGGACCCGGGAAGGCACCTGGCCAGTCCCAGCCCAGCATGAGGTGTGTTGGGTGCTGGGAGCCAGGCCCACCCCCTGCCCTCGGCTGGGGCCTGGCTTGCTTGACCAGGTCTGGGAGCTGAGGAGTGTCCAGGACTCCCAGGGGCTGCAGTCAGAGGAGGGGGGGGGAAGAGGAGGAGGAGGAGAAGTAGGGGGAGGAGGAGGAGGGGGGTGAGGAGGAGGAGGAGAAGGAGGAAGGGGAGGAAGAGGAGGAGGAGGGGGGAGGGGGAGGGGGAAGAGGAGGTGAGAGAGGAGGAGGGGGAGGAAGAGGAGGAGGAGGGTGAGGATGAGGAGGAGGGGGGTGAGGGGAGGGGGAAGAGGAGGTGGGAGAGGAGGAGGGGGAGGAACAGGAGGAGGGGGAGAAGGAGGAAGAGAGGTGAGGGGGAGAGGGAGGGGAGGAGGGAGAGGGAGCACAGAGACTCTGGCGGGCTCTGAGGGCCCATTGTCCGGCTGCATCTGCCCCACCCCGTCCTGTCCAGACCTCGGCTACCCAGCCCTGCGGATGCGAGTTCAAACCCCAGCTCTGATCATTCCCTGCTGGGGGGGTGGGGGGAGGAGCAGGCCTGACGAGCCTCAGTTTCCCTGTTTGTGACGTGGGGGGTAGCGCCGCCCAGAGCAGCAGGGGGTAGGCGGGGCCCAGCGTGCCAGGGCCTGGGGCACAGGGGGACAGAGCCAGGGAGCCTGGGCGGGTGAGCTGGACCCCGGAAGGGGGACTGAGCGGCAGGTCGGCCCCTGCCTCAGGCGGGCGGGAGGAGCCAAGTTTTCTTTCCAGTTTTTTATTTCCGGCACAAGGGCCTGAAGGAGAAGCAGCTGCCGCACAGAGGAGCCCATTGTGAGGCCGGGCTGGGCCGGTGTCGGGCCCAGTAAACAGAGGCTGGGCCCGGCCAGACTTGGAGCAACGAGGGGGCACGGGCGATGGCACAGGGTGCCCGCCCGGGTGCTCGGCTGCAGGGCACAGCAGGGGGTGCTTGCCCGCCCCGGTGGGGGGGGCCTGGCCCCTCTGAGTTCTCGCCTGTGAAATGGGCCTTCCGGAAGGTTCCTGGGGTGGGGGAGGGGCGCTGGGGTCGGGCCCGGCTCTGCCGCTCACTGCCCGGGGACAGTGGGGACGCCCCTTGGCTGATCCATGCCTCAGTTTCCCCTCTGTGAAAGGAAGCCCCTTCCTCTGGGCACCGGCACGCACTGGCTTCCAGCCGGCCTGAGGGCAGAGCTGCCCGGGCCAGGGAAGGGCTGGGGGGCCAGGCTGGGGAGCCTGTCCTGGTGGGCTCTGAGGGGCAGTCCTGCCCCGCCCACCCCATCCCGGCCTTCCTGGGGATCCCGTCCAAAGCTCGGGGTGCAGAGGGAAGAGGCAATATCCTGAAATGGAGAGGGCAGGGAGGGCTTCCTGGAGGAAGCAGTCTGTTACTTAAAGAACAGCTGTCGGCGAGGACTAGTGCGGGAGGGCAAGGTGCTGGCCTTGCCTGCAGACACCCACCTTTTGATCCCCAGGACCCCAGGGTCCCCCCAGCACTTCTGAGTGTGCACCCCCACGCGCTTAATGAAACCGCTGCTGCGTGTTAGGCTGCTACTGCTCAGGCCCTGGGCGCTGCTGTGTCTCCCCACACCCTCTGCAGACGGTTTTCTTAGCACACCCGGTCACAGGCCAGAGTCTGCGACCAGAGAGGTGCAGTCTGGTGCCTGAGGTCACACAGCAAAGAGGCATGGGAGCAGGATGGGCTCTGCCTCCTGACCTTTGACCTGGAAGTTCTTCCTGCCCTTCTGTCCTCTGCTCACCTCACAGAAAGGATGCCCTGAATAGGCTCCTCTACAGTGCTCCCTAATCTGGCCCTGAAGGCCTCAGCCCTTTACCCACTGGGGGCAAGAGCAGACGTGGGGAGCCGGGTGCCCAGTGCGGCCAGCCAGGGGTTGCCGGGGCCTCCGTCTGCCCACCTGTGACTTGGGTGAGGCAGTCCGGCCCCTTGAGCGGGCGGGCGCCCGTTATTAAGACAACCCCCCCCATGTTCTTCCTGTAACGAGACCCGCCCGCCCAGGGCCTGACCCTCCTTTAATTATAACCTTGGGGGAGTCTGTGGGGGGTAACCTGACGCCCCTCACGCCGGCCCAGATTACGCTGCTGTTTTCCCAGCTCCGACAACGGGGCTGCCAGGCTCAATGCCCGCATTGTCTGCGCCCCCACGGCCCCCGGGCCAGCCTCATCCTTCCTCCAGCTGCAGATCCGGCGGGGGGGGGGGGGGGGGGGGCACCGCAGAGAAACCTGACACCCAGCAGGGCACCACCCCAGGGGGCCCCCCAAACCTGCACAACCTCACGGCCGGCAGGCCTGCTGTGCCCATTTTCCAGGCGGTACACTGAGGCCGGCATGAGCAGCGGCTGCGCGGTGCACACTCCAGACCCGCTGGGGCGTGGTGGGGGGCGTGCTGGGGGCCCCTGACCCTCAGGGTCTGTGGGAAGTGTAGCCCTCGTGGGAACCCCACGGAAAGAAAGGAAACTCGACCCAGGGGCAGAGCGGGGTCAGGGCCTAGGGCTCTCGGGTTCCCGCAGGCCCAGAACCGGCCATCCCAGGCCAGGGACACGTGGGGACAGTGTCGATGGGGCAGTGCCGAGGTGTGGGCAGGCCCAGGCCGCGGGGAAGGGACCCGGGGCCGCTGGCTGCCACCTCCTCTGTCCCCCAAGGTCCAAATGCTGACCAGTGGGGTCAGGCCACGGGTCACTGAGGGACGCAGCCTTGGGGGCGGGCGTGGGGGGGCCCTCAGGGAGCACAGGACGGAGACCCCCTGCCTGTTCCCCCTCTGTGCCCCCCAGACATCAGCCGTCTGCTTCTCCCTCCACCTGCCCCATCTCTGCAAAGAGCCTGGGTAGGCGGGCGTACTCCTCCCAGACTCCTGTACCCCCCACCCCACACCCCTGCCAGCCCTCACCCCCACACCCCTGTCAATTCCCCATCCCTGCCAGACTGGCACCCCTGTCGGCCCCCTCACCCCGCCAGCCCCCTCTGCCCAGCTCTGAACACACAGCAGGACAAGACAGCCCTTCCACCTGGTGCAGATGGACTCAGGCCCAAGGACATGCGTGACTGGGGGTTCCTCCCTCGAGAGGGAGGCAGCGGAGAGACACTCTGGGGGCCAGGACAGCCCGAGGGGGTACCCAGGTCAGCGGAACCAGGGGATCCGCACCCCCACCTCGGCCATGCACACCCACCCTCCATCCTGGTGGGGACGCGGGCTCCTGCCGCCTTCCCTGGCCTGCCTGTCCCTCAGGAAACAGGAACCAATGAGAGTGTCTTTTGCGGGGGGCGGGGCCCGGCAGGGGTCCTGGACCCCCAGGAAGAACCTGGGCCCCGCTGGGCAGATTCAGCTCCTGGGAGGGCCACAGTGTGCCCCCCCCCCCCAGCCCCTCTCTGCATTGGACAGCCTCATCTGACCTATTCAGTCCAACTTAGCTTGGAGGCCTGCCTGGTTAGGGGTCTCCCCACCACTGACACATGGTCCGCCTGTCCCCTGCCCTGTGTCCCCGGTCAGCCCGGGGCCAGCCTGGCTTCCACCTGCCACTGGGCACCGTTTTTTTTTCTGGAGACCTCCCAGGTGACCAGCCGTTGATGGTCCTTCCCTGCAGGTCGCCAGTTGTCAAGGGTCCTTTCCTCCAAGTCACCGGCTATCGAGGGTCCTTCCCCATTTCCCTGGAAGCCTGAAAGCCCCCGCGGGCTGGGCCTGGGCCCCGGCTTCTAGTTCTCCCTTAAACAAGCCAGAGTCCCCCCCCCCCCCCCATTAACCGCATCGTACATCAGAGTCCCCATCACTCTGAGAGAGGGTTTGGTAAAGCCGGACTAGCCCCAAACCCCTCTCCGACCCCCACACAGACGGGAGACCAGGTCTGGGACGGTCCCTTCTTCCCGCGACTTTCACAACACCCGGGAGGAGAAAACAACCGAACTGTCGATCAACAGATGACTGGGTAAACATAATGCAGCTCACAATCGGACGCTATTGAGCCGGACGGAGGACCGAGACCCGGGTGCAGCGGCACAGTGGGGAGCCCAGGAGACTGGACACAGAGGTCACTCGCCGAGGGAGGCCACAGAGAAACACCCAAGAGAGAAAGTCAGAGAAGCACCTTCCCGGGGGGCCAGGGCTGCAGGGGAGGGGGGAGGGGAGGGGGGAGCCTTTGAGTGCCCCTGGGGGTCTACCCTGAGGATGATGGAGATATTTTTGCATCTAGATAGAGAGGCTCATTGCACAACTTGCTGACTGTGTTCAGCGTCACTGAATTGTCCGCTTCCAAGGGCTTTAATGATTAATGGTGCATTTCAATGCTGACTTTTCTGCTTATGTGGGTCTCATATCAATTTTTAACCACGGCCCATACAAACGTATAGAGTCCTCCTCCTCCTCCTCCTCCTCCTCCTCCTCCTCCTCCTCCTCCTCCTCCTCCTCCTCCTCCTCCTCCTCCACTGTCCCCTGCCAAAGACAGAAGACTGGCGCTATATTTTTACCTTGAATGTCTCCAATTAAAAACAAACCCCGGGGTGGGGGGAGGAACAGGCCAATAAAGACTGTTTGGAACAAAGGAGGTTGCCCGGCGGCTGAGAGAGGGGAGGGCGCGGATTTCAGTCTCCCCCAACCCCCACCCCCTCCCTTCCTTGTGGGGGTCACACAGGGTTGCAGAGTCTTGGAGGGCCCCAAAGGCAGGGCCAGTGAGTGGCATGTGGGGGTCTAACTCGGGGAGTCTGGTCTCGGGCGGGCTGCAGCCCCGGTCGTTGTCACGTCTGGGGTTGTCACGGGGGCTTCCTTACCTCTTTTATTTTTTTGTGGGGGGGATTTTTTTTTTGGCAATGCTCAGGGGTTACTCCTGGCTCTGCACTCGGGAATCACTCCTGGCAGTGCTCAGAGGAGCATATGGGATGATGCTGGGAATCGAACCCGGGTCAGCCATGTGCAAGGTAAACACTCTCCCCGTATTGTTCCAGCCCCTCCTTTGTGTTCTCTCTCTCTGCCTCTCTCTGTTTGTCTCTCTCTGCCTCTCTCTGTCTCTGTCTGTCTCTGTCTCTCTGTCTCTGTCTGTCTCTCTCTCTCTGTCTCTCTGTCTCTGTCTATCTCTCTGTCTCTCTCTGTCTCTGTCTCTCTCTCTGTCTATCTGTCTCTCTGTCTCTCTCTGCCTCTCTGTCTCCGTCTCTCTGTTTGTCTCTCTGTCTCTGTCTCTCTCATCTCTCTTTGTCTCTCTGTCTCTCTCTCTCTGTCTCTGTCTCTGTCTGTCTCTCTGTCTCTCTGTCTCTCTGTCTCTCTCTGTCTCTCTGTCTCTGTCTCTGTCTCTCTCTGTCTCTCTGTCTCTCTCTGTCTCTCTGTCTCTCTCTCTGTCTCTGTCTCTGTCTCTATCTGTCTCTGTCTGTCTCTGTCTGTCTCTCTGTCTCTCTGTCTCTCTGTCTCTCTCTGTGTCTCTGTCTCTGTCTGTCTGTCTGTCTGTCTGTCTGTCTCTCTCTGTCTCTCTATCTGTCTCTCTCTTCCTCTCTGTCTCTGTCTCTCTGTTTGTCTCTCTGTCTCTGTCTCTCTCATCTCTCTCTGTCTCTCTGTCTGTCTCTCTCTGTCTCTGTCTCTGTCTCTATCTGTTTCTGTCTCTGTCTGTCTCTCTCTGTCTCTCTGTCTCTCTCTCTCTCTCTGTCTCTGTCTGTCTGTCTGTCTCTCTCTCTCTCTCTCTCTCTCTCCACGTGCCCTGGCCCCCAACCAGAGCACGGGACTCGCTCCCAGGGCAGGGAGCAGCCGGGGGCAGCCGGGAGAAGCGAGGGGGACAAGGCGAGCCCACAGGCCGTGTGCCTGGCCAGTGCCCCCCCCACCTTTCGCCCCCCGCGGCCCCCGTGGACACGATGCCCGGAAAGATTCCACCGCGAGGAGCCGGGACAGGAACTCTGGGGGCCAGGCCAGGGACGCAGCCCCCGCAGGGCAAGCGCCAGCCTCGCCCCTGCCCGTGCCCCCCCAACGGTCCTGTCACCCCAGCCCTCGACCCCACACTGGCCCCCTTGGAATATTCGGGGGGCCCACTTGTGGCGGGGGGGGCACCTGGATCCCCATCAAGGAGCACTGCTCTGGAGAACCCCGGAGGAAGGGACCTTTGGGCAGATTCCCTGCAGGGGTCGGGTGGGGGGTCCCGGGAAGTGGGGGGGAAACACTAGTCACGGGGTGAGGGGGGCCTCCACAGGGCTGCCAGGCTCCCGGGGGAGGGGCCTCTCGGGAGGGGCGAGGACTGGGCCAGGGAGCACTGTCAGTGCTGAAGGGAGCACCGCAGAGGTGTCAGAAGGAGCACTGCAGAGGGATCAGGGTTGGGGGCAGGGCCCTGGGGGTCCACCTGGCGGTCAGGGCTGGGGCCGTGGGGGGTCAGGGCCTCGGCGCTTGTCCGCCATGACCGTCACCGGGATGCCGGCCTGGCTGGCGGGTCAGGAGGGCATGAGAGGCCCTGCCGCCCCCCCCCTCTCTGCTCCCCTAAATTTAGCCCCCCTGGGAGGAAGCCACCCCCACCCCAGAGAAAGTGTCCGGAGGGGAAGGAGGACTCTGCTGATTCATGCGCCTGGGCGCCCAACTTCCCCTCCTCGGGGTGAGGCTCAGACAATGGGGCGAGGATCCTGCGGTGGCTGGACGCTGAGGCCAGCAATAGAAAGTAGTTGACAGGTTACCTGACCTGCGGGGTGTTTATCAGGGAGAACTTCCTGGAGGAGGTGGCATTCGAGCCAGCACCAGAAGTCGATGTCTAGACCAGAGTGTTTCTCAACCTCTGACCAGGCCCCGCTTCGGCCCTTGATTTCCTTCCTACTGCGGCCCCAGCCCCCCCACCCCCCTCCACCGCCCTCTCCCTTTCGTCTCCCCGGCGAGAGGATGTTCGCCCAGAATCCCTTTGGCCTGTCGCGGAGGTCCATGCAGGGAGCAACTGGCCCCCAGCTGAGATGTGCTGGTCCCGGCCGTGGAGAAAAGGAGGAGCACCTCAGCAGGGCCGAGGGGAGCACCGCAGAGGTGTCGCGGGGAGCCCCACAGCAGGGCCAGGGAGCACTGTTGGTGCTGAAGGGAGCACCGCAGGGGTGCCAAAGGGAGCACTGCAGAGGTGTCAGGTGTAGCACCACAGAGGGGCCGAGGGGAGCACTACAGAGGGGACTTGGGGAGCACTGAAGAGGGATCACGGAGAGCACTGCAGAGGGGCATGGGGAGCACTGCAGAGGGTCATGGGGAGCACTGCAGAGGTGTCAGGTGTAGCACTACAGACGGGCCTAGGGGAGCACTGCAGAGGGGTCGTGGGGAGCACTAAAGAGGGATCATGGGGAGCACTGCAGAGGGGCATGGGGAGCACTGCAGAGGGGCATGGGGAGCACTGCAGAGGGGCATGGGGAGCCTGCTGAGGCCCTGGGGCTGACCCAGGCGTGTGAATTCAGCGTCGGAGAGAAGATGAGACTGGGCCTGGGCCCCAGCCCAGCCCCGCAGGGTGCAGGGTCACTCACTGCCGCAGAGGCCTGTCCTGACAGTGACGCTCCCACCCAGAGCCTCCCGGGAGCTTCACAAGCCAATAAATTCCCAGCGGGCTTCGGAGACGGGGGTTGGGTGCCCGGTGCGCCCACGGGGCTCCCTCCCTGCCCCCTGTGGGAGGGGTCTCCTGGAGAGAGGGGTGGGGGGAGGGTGGGGCGCAGGGTAGGACCCCTGGAACCTCCACTCACAGCCACGCAGGTCCGACTTCAAGACTCGGGCTCAGCCCCCTCCTCTGTGTCTTCTAGGACGCCGCGTGGGTGGGTGGGGAGGGAAACGGAGCCCCAACAGGGTGCAAAGAGCAGACAGGGCAGACTCCGGTCAGGCTGACCCCTAGAGGGGCTGGGGGGGGGGCAGGGGCTGGCGGTTCCAAACCAGAGTCTTCCATGGAGCCGCGGGGGAGGGTCCTGACCACGGGCCTTGGGTGGGGGTGGGGTCTGGATGCTCCTAAGAGGCTCTTGGGGCTGAAGAACAGGAGGCGGCGGGCGGGCAGGCGGCCGGCGGGTGCCCCCCACCCACCACACAGCAGCACCTTGGGAGGAGGTGCGGGGTAGGCCAGGAAGGGGCGGACGTGAAGGGTCCCGCAGCTCTGCCCACAAACCCCAGGCCTGTGGTGGGACCCGGCCCCTCAGAAGCTCCCTCTCGTGCCCCCAGACCCCCGTTTCCTGCCACGGTGAGGCACCCCGGCCTCACTCTCAGATGCCCCTTGCCCACCCTGGGGTTCGCCGATGGGGCCAGAGCGAGAAGAGTTCAGCGGGGAGGGCGTCTGCCTGGCACGAGGCTGACTCGGGGTCGATCCCCGCATCCCAGAGGGTCCCCGAGCACCGCCAGGAGCGACCCCTGAGCACTGCAGGGTGTGGCCCCCCAAAAAACGCGTTTGCAGCTGGCAAAGGAACGGCCCCTCCCCTGCCCCGTGGCCCCCACGCCAGGCCCGGCTTGCACACACACCAGCACCCTGCTGCCCAGGGCCGGAGCAGACTCAGCCGCTCGGCTTATCTCCTGCGTCAGGACTCTCTCTCTCTGACGTCCTTCATCTCCATCAGGCTGGAGACAAAATAGGGAAGGAGACATGCCCGGGGCCAGGCCCAACACCAGCTGAGGCCATCAGTCACCATCGGCCCCAGAGTCTCCCTCCTGACGCCGTCATGTGAGCCTGAAGAAAGAATTCAAAAAGGCAGCTCAGATAGAGAAGGGAGCACCAAGTAAAGGGTGTCGGGAGCATCCTCCCAGGATGGGAGATGCGTGATGAGAGTAGACTTTAGACCGAACATGATTTCAGCTCAATGCCTCTTTTGCAGACCACAACACCCAAAAGGAGAGAGAGAACAAGGGGGAATGCCCTGCCACAGAGGCAGGGTGGGATGAGGGGATGGGAGGTGGGAGGGATGCTGGGACCCGTGGTGGTGGAGGATGGGCGCTGGTGGAGGGATGGGTGCTTGATCATTGTATAACTGAAACCCAAGCGCAAAAATTTGTAAGTCTACAACTGCACCTTATGGTGTTTCACTAATAAAAATTAAAAAAGAAAAAAGAATTCAGATTCAAGCATGTAGGAGGGAGGGGCGGGTGGGGAGAGGCCTTCGGCCTGGCCGAAAGGGGAAGAAGCACCCCCCAGCCCCTCCAGGCCTAGTCCCGGCCCACCTCCACATCTTAGAGCCCTTGTGGGGAGCAGGGCAGACCAAGAAGGCTTCCTGGAGGCGGCAGAAGGAGGCTTGAGGCTCCCCTCACATGTGCTGGCCCCCTCCTCCGGGAAGACGCCCATGATTTACCCCTCCCCCTCCCCAGTGACTCTTCCCCGTGGGCTGGGGGGCCACCCTGACCCCATCCGGCCTCTCCAGCCCCGGGACGTGGGCTGGGCCCGTGTCACAGTCGGCCCAGCAGACACCCGTGGACAGAGGGAGTAGGCTGACCTGAGCAGCCTCACTCCCCTCAGGGGGCCCAGCAAGGAGGAGGCCTTTGTGGGGGGTATTCAGAAGGGGGCGACACCCCGGGGCTCCCCAGCCTGGTCCTGCCTCTTCGCTCATTTCATCCCCAAGAGCAAGCTCGGGTGTCAAACCCACTTTGCAGATGAAGAACCGAGCAGGGAGAAACGCTTTCCAGTCCCCCAGACCGGAAAGAGCAGGGCAGGGGGCAGGCCTTGTCGTCCCCTCCCAGGCCCGGACTCCGGGCTGAGTGCTCGGATTCAGTCCCTGTCAGGCAGCCCGGGGCCTCCGGCCTGTGTGAGAGGAACCAGGCGCCCACAGTTGTGCTCTCTAGCAACCGGCTCAAAACGCCAGAAAACGCCGTGGGTGGAGGCGGGCGGGCGGGCGAGAGCGTGTGGGGCCTGCTGGCGGGAGATCTGGGATCTCCAGCTGGGATTCCGGGAATGCAGCCCCGGGGAGGGCGGGGCAGGCTGAGCGGGCTTCCAGGAGGAGGCAGACCCGGCTGGCCTGGCGCCGGGGGAGGGCGGGGCCAGCCACGGAGGAGGGGCCCGGCGCTGCCCTGGGGCCAGCCTGGGGGTCAGGACGGGCTTGGAGCTAGGAGGAGCTGGGCAGGTCCGACCAGCTCCTGCCCCAGGAGTCCAGGCCCGGCTCCCCACCGCGGAGGCCCCCTGCACACGGCCCGGCCGGCCGGGGAGAACTGAGGGGACCCAGGAAGCCTGGCGGGGGGCTGAGCTCCCGGACCTCACACCCCTGCTTGTCAGAGGCCACGGAGGAGCCCCGTGCAGAAGTCACCTACGGTCCCAAACCCAAACAAAGCAGCCGGGTGACACCCAGGGTCCAGCACTCCCGTTTCCAACTGCCCAAGCCCCTCGCGGGGGCGACCCCACTGTGCTCCGCTCACTGGCGTAAACTCGCGTCTCTGGGTCCGTAATGTGGACATGGGCCAAGCCCGGCTCAGCTTCCTGGCAGGCGGGGGTAGGGGGCCCTAAGGGAAGACTCTCAGGGCCTCTGACCCCTCCATCTGTCACCTGGGGTTGAGGGGCACCTTCAGGGTCCTGAACTGACCGGGGAAACACTTAGAAAGTGCTGGACACCTCCTGCGGGACGGGGATAATTCCGGCATCAGTCGGGGAGGCCGACTGAATCTCAAATCCCATTATAAACACACCCTGCGCCCAGGGTTATCAGCAGGAACTCGTTTGGGCTTAATAAAGATACAGATAATTACATATCAAATAGTCCTAGTGCTTGGCCACCCCTGGCTGGGGAAACGCAGGCTTCTTCCCTCTGACCTTCGAGGCGGGGAGCCCCGGACGGGCACTGAGATGCAGGGAGTGGAGCTTGGGGCCCCCCACGGGCCAGTACAGGGGGGAAGGCACCCGCCTTGCACGGGGCCAACCTGGGTTTGGTCCCTGACACCCCGTCCGGTCTCCTAGGCACCACCAGGCGCGACCCCTGAGCATAGACAGGAGTAAGCCCTGAGCACTGTCTGGTGTGGCCCAGACCAGCCACCAAAAAGATATGACAGCTGGGGACAGCGGGTAGGTCAGCCTGGAGCACCTCACAGGGAGGTTAGGAAGCGTCAGGAAAAGTGAAGAAAAGTAGAGGCAAGAGCAGAGCCCCCGCAGGGGGGAGGGGAAGAGGGGAGCTGCTGGCAGATGGGGTTCCCCTGTCACCAAATACATAATATTGAATTTTGGGGCTGGAGCGATAGCATGGTGGGGAGGGTGTTTGCCTTGCACACGGCCGATCCGGGTTCGATCCCCGGCATCCCATAGGGTCCTCCAAGCACCGCCAGGAGTGATTCCTGACTGCAGAGCCAGGAGGAACCCCTGAGCATTGTTGAGTGTGCCCCAAAAAGAAAAAAGAAGAAAGTCTGTCCCCCCCCCCCATGGGTGTCCCCAGGCCTGGAGGACAGTCTGGGGCACAGAACTTCCTCTGTCTCCCGTGGGTTCCCGCCAGCTCCCAGACCCCATTCGTCCCCAGGCTGAGCTCTGAGACACCCCCCCCCCCAGGAAATCAGGATCATAGACCAAATGAGTTGCACCCCCGGGGGGCTGCCCCCACCCCTGCACCCGGGGCCAGTCCCGCCCACTTCCCCCCCCATGTCCAATTCCATGTCCATGAACCCCCAGCAGGGGCTGCTCCCTAAGGGCCCGGGGTGCCCCCGCCGAGAAGCCCGAGGCAGGGCCAGGGCCAGGGCTGGACCCCGACCTCTGCCCCCCAGCAGCCGAGGCCCGAACAGGGAAGAGCAAAGGGGAAGCACGTGGCCGAGAGCCCATTTCTCAGACCGTCGGGGCGGAAGTCGGGGGCCTGGGGCCTGGGTCCACGCAGCGCCTCTGAGTCACGGAGTCACCTTTGGCCTGTCACTCCGTCTGGACCTCAGGTTCCTCCTCCAGCGGGCTGTGGAAATCGGGCTGTGATGCAGGGCCCCGCTGCCCGTGTTCACCCCCCCACACCCGGGGTCAGCGGTCGCCAGAGACCTGACCGCCCGCCTGGCCGTGGGCACTGACTGGCCGCGGGGCTTCTCCGGCCGAGGGTGTGGCCACAAGCACAGCGATCTGGTGACCATACCGGGCTGACACCGCCCGCCCCCACCTCCCTCCCTGGGGCCCTCCGGCCCCGAACCCACCTGACTTTTCCCAG
The DNA here is from genome assembly GCF_029834395.1 of Sorex fumeus. Lineage (NCBI taxonomy): Eukaryota > Metazoa > Chordata > Mammalia > Eulipotyphla > Soricidae > Sorex > Sorex fumeus. The sequence continues at coordinate 100,956 of NW_026606270.1, forward strand.
CCTCGAGGGTCCCAGCAGGTCCTTCAACCCCGGTGGGTGCCCCTGATTCTCAGGGAGACTCTCTCGGCCGCATCTCGGGGTGCCCCTGCCTCTCCCCATCTACGACCCCTGGATGTCCCACTCCTGAAAGGCTGCCTGGCCCAGTCCCACCCACCGTCCTCCCAAAGCAGGACTTTGTCTCTCGTCCTGCTCTGCCCCCGACCCTTAGTTGCGTCCGCACAAGCCCTGGGCAGTGAAGGGGCGACCGGGGAGACCTGAGCCCCCGTCCCCTCCCAGGGTAGGGCTGGGGGTGCCCATTGTGCAGATGAGAAAACTGAGGCTCCCCTGGATGAAGAATTTGGCGCCCAGATGGGACTCTGGGTCCGGGCCTCCTTAGGGCCCCCAAGTTCCCCAGGAGAGCGCCCCCCTCCCCTGCCGTCTCAGCCTTCAGAGCAGCAGGTGGGGTGGGGACGGCTGCGGGAACCGGCTTGGGGAGCAGAGCAGGGCCACCCGGCGGGTGACGAGCCTCGTGCCCGGCTCACAGCTGCACCCGGAGCCGCAGTGAGCACTGGGTTGCAGGGAGCCCCGGGGGACCGGCCCCGCCTGCCTCTCCCTGGGGTGCAGCCCCTCCCCCGGCCCGGCCTCACCCCTGCTCTGTTTAGCTCTCCGCCTTCCACAGGCCCAGATCGGGGTGACACAAGGGCCCCAGCCTGCTCCCTCCCTGCCCGCTCCCCTCAATGCCCACCCCCTCTGGGCTCCAGGCGGGCACGAAGGCAGCCGGTCACAGGACCAGGACGGGCAGCCCAGCCCCTCACCAAGCTGTGCGCGGCTCGCTGTGTGTCCTTGGCCAAGTGTCTCTACCTCTCTGGGCCCCCACCTCCTGCCCAGGAGAATCCTGCCTCCTGCTCTGGGCCAGGTGAGGGCCCAGCACAGGCTGGCAGGTGGGTGGGGTGCTGATCCAAATGGAGGTGGCCCTGCCCCCTCCCCGTCTTCATGATCTGCTCTGAAACAGGGAGGACAGAGAAGGGGGCGTGAAAGGTGGCCCCAACCCCTGGGACCACCTCCCACTCACAGAGGGGGCACCCACCCAGCCAGCTGGTACAGCGAGTAGGAACCAGGCTCCCAATCACAGGGGGGCTGGAAGGAGAGGCAGAGGGCAGGGCTCCCCACACAGACACCCAGGCACTGTCCCCAGCACCCTGTAGGGGTATCCTGAGCACAGAGCCGAGAGTCAGCCCTGAGCACAGAGCCAGGAGTCAGCCCTGAGCACAGAGCCGGGAGTCAGCCCTGAGCACAGAGCCGGGAGTCAGCCCTGAGCACAGAGTCGGGAGTCAGCCCTGAGCACAGAACCAGTAGTCAGCCCTGAGTACAGAGCCGGGAGTCAGCTCTGAGCACCTCTGGGTGTGGCCCAAAAACCAAAGTAAAAGTAAAGGTAAAGGTAAAGGCCCTCCCGTTGATCGTCGATTTGCTCGAGCGGGCCCAGTAACGTCTCCATTGGAGGTTTTGTTGTTACTGTGTCTGGCATATCGAATACTCTCGGTAGCTTGCCGGGCTCTCCGAGAGGGGCGGAGGAATCGAACTCGGGTCGGCCATGTTGGCTGCGTGCAAGGCAGACGCCCTACCGCTGTGCTATCGCTCCAGCCAAAAACCAAAGTAAAAAAACAAAAACTGATCTTGGAACCATGGGCTCTGCAGGCAGAAGTATTGGTGGCAGCGGAGGTGGGGGGGGTTCCTTCCCACCTGGGGCCCTCCCCCAAGACCACCCCCTGACCCCGCCCTGGGGTCACATCTGCGCTGCTTCGTCTGCTTCCGGCTCTGCACCCAGTAGACACTCAGAGGGGCCTGAGCACCATCCGAACAACTTCTCCCCCCATCATGCCTCAGTTTCCCTAGCTGCAAAACTCACATCGAAAGGCAGCTGCCCGCCGCCCTGTGGGTGGCTGTGAGGTTTCAGGGGGTTTGCCGATGTGTGAAGAGCCGGGGACAGGGCCAAAGAAGCCTGGGAAGGCCTCGCAGCTGCCGTCCTGGGGGCAGGGGCTGAGGGGCGGGTGTGACCTGTCCATCCCCGCGTTTCCTACTTTGCCTCCCTGACCTGACTCCCCCGGTTTGCTTCCACACTGACAAATTTCCCAGGTAGAAGGTTCCAGAGGGAGGGGCTGGAGCGATAGCACAGCGGGGAGGGCGTTTGCCTTGCACGCGGCCGACCCGGGTTCGATTCCCAGCATCCCATAGGGTCCCCCGAGCACCGCCGGGAGTCATTCCTGAGTATTGCCGGGTTGACTCAAAAAGAGAAAAAAAAAAAAGAAGAAGAAGAAGGTTCCAGAGGGAGCCCAGCTTTGGCCCCCGGGCTCCGGGTGTCGGCTTGGGAATCACCCTGTGGCTGTGGCCCCTGGAGGGGCTTTGGAGGACCCTGGGCTCACCCCCTCCGCCCCCGCTGTGTTTCTTGCGGTTTTGCTGGCCCCCAACGCTGACGGACTCTCAGCCGCCGTGTGACCATGTCACAAATGCCCGTGTGGGTCATCCCAGGGCGTCCCACTGCAGGCCTGGTCGAGGCCGAACTCCGCCCACCCGTCTTCTCGGGAGACCCCCTCTCGGAAGCCCCCTCCCCGTCGGTGTGTGAGCCTCAGTTCCCAGAAGTTCCCAGCCTGAGCCCGGGAAAGTCCCGGCCGGGCGGTTCCCAGCGCCAGGCCGGGCCCAGGGTGCCAAGTGGCACGGGGTCCAGGGTCACGGGCCGGGGGGGACCACGTGAGGCTGCACCCCACGGACTGGCAGGGCCGCAGGCCACAGGCGAGGGGCAGAACGGGCGGCCCCCACCCCCGCTGCGTGGAGTAACCCTCTGAGTCACCCCCTCCTGACCTGCCTGCCCGCACACCACCGAGGCCTGTCATTAGCGCCACGCCGCCGCCGCCTCCTCTCGGCCTTATCAGCCCATGGGGGCAGACCCAGGAGGACGCCCAGAGGTCCCCACAGACGCGCTGGTCCCTAACCAGCGATGGCACGCGAGTGGGGCGTGTGCTGACAGCCAAGGGCCAGGGGCCCGCCCCGGGCACCCAGATTCCTTCTCTGAGCCCCGACTCCTGCGTCCTGGCGGGAAGCCCTTTCACGGCTCATGACGCCGTCCTGGGAGTTTTTCCCGAAGTCCTGCTGGGGGCTGGGGGTAGCCGAGGTGCCAGCGGGGGCCTCTGAGTGGCCTGTCCTGGGACCCCCGCAAGGGCGGGTGGGAAGGCACCAGGTGACCCTGGAGGGAGGAAGTCTTGGTCCCATTCCAAGGGCCAGGCCGGGGACTGAGGCTCAGAGAAGGCAGGTTGGGGAGGGGGGTAAGGACCCCCTCACATACAGACAGACACACACACGTGCAGGCACAGGCACACACAGACAGACACACAGACACACATGGACACACGCACAGACAGACACAGACAGACACACAGACACAGGTAGACACACAGAGACACACAGACACACAGACAGATACACGCACATACACAGGCAGACACACACACAGACACACAGACACAAACACACAGACAGACACACACAGACACACAGACACACAAACAGATACACGCATATACACAGGCAGACACACACACAGACACACAGACACAGGCAGACACACAGAGACACACAGACACACAGACAGATACACGCACATACACAGGCAGACACACACAGACACACAGACAGACACACAGGCAGACACGCAAACACAGCAAGACACACAGACACAGGCACACATGCACAGAAACACAGAGACATACACAGCTATGCAGACACACACACACACACACACAGCAGAGGGGGTGATGGCAGCCAGGGCTGTCTCGCTGCGATCACATCTCCTGAGTTTCAATCCTCGGGGAGTCCTTCTGAGCCTCAGTTTCCCCAGCTGTCACCTGGTGCCAACACCCATGCCCACCTGGCCCTCAGTAGAGAGGAGTCCAGCCGGCAAGTCCTGAGACGCCAAGCGGGGTCCCTTTCCTTCCAGATCCTTCCATCCTCTGCATGCCCCCTCCCAGCCCCCAGCCCCACCCTCGCACGGGCCCCTGGACTCTGGGGAGTCCCC